>NW_027210817.1:327500-599703 GCF_029030835.1 Brachyistius frenatus | reverse complement strand
CTGATGTCGTCCTTGTTTCTATATTCCAGTCACAGACGGTCTGTTCTGGAAACATACGCAGCTTTTAGGACCTTTTAGGACCTTTTAGCAGCTTTTAGGAGATTTTAGGAACTTTTAGCAGCTTTTAGGAGCTTTTATCTCCACGGTTCTCTAAGTTCATTAAATAAATATAAAAAGATGAGAACTAAAATATTTCTGATGTGCAGCAGCATTATTATCACAGGAAGTGATTACATATATATTCCTTCATCAGGTAGTCCTTTAAAAAATTTTTTTGAATCTTTCTCTTTCTTTCGCTTAAAACTTTTGAAAATTTCAACACAAATTTTGAGAAAATCTGCCACAAAATCAAACATTTTTCATCACAACAATCACAACAAAATTTACAGGAATTAAAAGCTGTCTGACTTACAATGAGTACAGAACGTTTTGCCGTCTCCAATGTCTTCTTCACTGGTAATCCAAAAAAATCAGTGGATGACATCCCTTCCTGATGAAGCTGAGGCTGACTATCAGACTCAGAAGCACTTCGGTAACAGAAAGATGGACCTGTTTCCTCGAGGAGCTGTTTTACTTGTTCACCAATGGATGATTCATTACTGTCAGGCAACCAACAGGCGTTGTGTAGTGAATTCCTGCATCAAATATTTAGCCATCACCAAGGAAACTAGTGTAATCTGGGCATTATCATTCAGGGATTTAATTGGTTATCTTTGTAGAAACACATCAGCTATCCAGCCAAAAAAATATTTCAGAACACATGACATCCTCTCAGAAGTAGGAGTCTTAATCACTGATCCATCCCTGACAGGAAGGGACTGCGTTGAACATTAACCTGTATATAGATTGACAAAGATCCCCTTTCCAGGGTGTAAGGTCTACGCACAGGTAACCAATAACATCCCGTTTATAAATTTCACGGCCGGCCAATCAAAACTTGCATCTGCCCACGGAGAACGAGGTGACACTCATCCACGGAGCATCACTGCAGCTTTCTAACAGTAAATACATCAAAATCACAAGAATGTCATTCACAGAAAGATCACACAAGATCCAAAGGCATACTCCAATAACCAATAACTACCAATAAACACCCGTGATCAGTCCATCACATCAAAAGTGCGACCTGATGCTTGATTTAGGGTTTTTATGAGGTTTATCATACAGCAAATAATAATTAAATGTTATTACTACAGGATTTTACAACTCGGGAAAGTCATTATAGCAGAAAAGATTTTATCTTTTGTTTTAAAACAACTGTGAAATCTGCAAAACGTTGTTCATGTTACAAAGTGATCCAGCAGGAACGTGTGCTTGTCGTGAACATCCTGACCGACAACTGCAGCGCCTCGCTGGATGATGTCACACTGGTCCAGAGAACCTTTTTGCTGATGACTCTATGTTATTTAGCTGGAGCCCCCTGCTGTGATGATGGATTGGCTTCTTTCAAACAGTCTGAACAGGTTTCCTTTCAGCTCCTGTACAGTGAACTCCAACCTCCCCTAACATTTGTTCTATTTCTATTAAAGAAAAAAACATTACATGTTCAAGTAGAGCTCAGTCTGTCAGTCTTTGCAGATGGAGAGCTGGTTTTTATAAAGTGTTGGAGCTGATGTTCCTTTTTGTCCCGTCTGGGTACATAAAACGATTTACAAAGGAGACATTTAATGTATTGTTACACGTCTCTTTTGATTTTGCAGTGAAGGAGTCTGATCTCATCAGCACTGGTTTCATTAGAAGAGGGGAGGCTAGTATGGTGATCAGTTTTACATCTCTGGCAGTATGTTTGGTGCAAAGCTGATAGTGCAATTTACAATTGGTTTTGCACCGCATCTGTTAGAAGAACAGCAAGCTGTTTTTTGGGGATTTTATTTAGATAGATTGGAAATTTGTATCTGTGTCTATTTAACGTCCTGCTAACTGTTATTGTGCATGTGCAGGTGCAGGTGCACGGGAGGCACATGTAGGTGTGGCCAACTTCTCTGGTACACAATCACAGGGACAACTCTGGTGCAGTGAAATAGGAGGAAATACAGGATGTCACAGCTGACTTCAATCATTGCCAAACAAATCAACTCCTTTCGTTCCCTTTAAAACCTCCCTGATGCAGCGTGTTGACCGACAGTAACTGCCAACATTTACACAGGAAGAAACTGACATAGTTGTCTGGTAGTTTCAGGCTTATACACAAAGTTTTGGTACTATGAGTCAGCCTCCACGAGCTGATGATGTTAAATTAGCTTGTGAAGAGTTAACTATTAAAAAATATATATATTAAAAATAACTCTTCACCTGGTATAATGAGCATAACTACCCTTTGTAGGAAGCGCTGATAGAAGACAAAGGTTCAAACAAAAACCTGCGTCTAGATGCCAAACATTGACATTCAGTGACCAAAGCACACTCATCCAATACAGTGAAATGAGGAGCTGGAACCATGTTGAGCAGTGAGCAGAAGCACACTTACAATTCATTTTTTAGCAACAATAATAAATAGTAACGTCACTGATGTTGTGGTGTTAATAAATAAATGACATCGGGAGCTTTGAGTGTGAATAATTTACTTTCCAATCATTAGTTAAATGAGCTAAGCTGCTTGCACTGCTGGTAGATCACTAAATCAAATGAGTATGTTAAAAGGCTTTTGAATTGTTTCCTCTTTATGTGTAATTAAATCAAAATTAATTTGTAGTTAACCTGAGTCTTTTATATTTTATGTCCGAGATCGGCTGCTGTGTCATGACGAGCTCCAACTGACTGATTCACATCCAAATCAATACACAAGAGTCAGCTTCATTTCTATATGATTAACTGAATCAGAAGGTTCCATTCAAAAAAATTCTTGCTCATGTTGGTAGGATTTAATATGTCGAACATCCACCAAATCTGTCCGTGTGATTTTGGATCTGTTCTTGTGGCTCTACCCACTGAAGCCGTCCGTCGACTGCACTCAGACCATGATGCTGCCGCCGCAGTGCTTCATCAGGGATGGTACCATCCAGCAGATGAGCGCCACCTGGTGGCCATCACATATAGCGCTTTAAATTCTGCCCCAAGAGTTCAGGTTCTGACTTCAACTCAACTCGCCACAGGTCTCAAGGATAACTGAAGCAAAGAGGATGCAATCTGGAAAGCAACAGCAATGAGACTGAATACTTTTGTAAATGAGCAATTTTAGTTTTGGACTTTAATACATTTGAATAAAGTCTGAATAAAGACTTTTAGTGTGCAAAAGTGAAGTGTGACGGTGTCTCAATACTTTACTGCTGGATATCTAAGATGCTGCATCATTATATTATTATACAATATATAAGAAATTTCCCCTCGGGGATTAATAAAGTGTATAAAATCAAAATCAAAAATAATCATCACCATCTGCAACAACACCGTGTCTGCTGTAGAAACCTTCAGGTTTCTGCAATCCACAATCTTCCAGAACCTGAAGAGTCCAACATCAACTCCATAATCAAGAAGGCCAAGCAGAGAATAAGGAAGCCAAACCTGCCTCAAGAGCTGCTGATCCGATTCTACAGCGCCTTCATCCAGTCTGTTCACTGTACCTCCATCACCGTCTGGTTTGGCTCGGTTACCAAACAGGACGGGAACTGACTACAACGGATAGTCAGGACTGCAGAGAACATCATTGGTGCCGACCTGCCCTCCATTCAGGACTTCTACACATCCAGAGTCAGGAAACGGGCCGGCAGCATCTCTGCTGATCATCCCCTACTGGACAGCCTCTGTTCCACCTCCTCCCTCTGGGAGGCGCTACAGAGCACTGAGCACCAGAACAGCCAGAAACAAGAACAGTTTCGGCCCGCAGGCTGTCACTCTGCTCAACACTTAACATCTTCAACATTACTGAATCAATGTTTATTTATGTTTTATATGTCTATTTATGTTTGTCTGTTTTTGTTTTTGCACACTGAGAGAGAAGCTACAACCGTAGTTAAACATGTTAACATATCTGGCCAATAAATCTGATTCTGATTATTTCTATTTGTTTTTAAGCGTTCAGGAGACCAGAGTAAAGGCTGGTGTAGAAAATGATAGAAAAATCAAGCTGAATTTTGAAACGAGTTTGTGCATCTTCTCATATGATTCAGTCTTGGATTTGCGCAGTAGAACTAAAACACGTCCATTACCGCACAATACCGCGTGTTCGAGTTACACCAAATGAGGGCTGTTAGGACAGTCTCAGTGTTTGATTGGCTCTCTGTTTGCAGTTGAAGTGAGGAGAGGAAAGAGATCCGTCCCTTTAATAAGTAACACTGGGCTTTGGCCTGCTGCTGTGGGCCTGTCAATGAACCAGATGAATCAGAGTGTAAGATAATCCATCGGGCCACACAGACGGACACACAGACGGACACAGACGGACACACAGACAGACACACAGATAAAGACCGAGCCAAACCGCTAATGTGGCATTAAAGGGATCTTGTGGAGGTTTCATGGTAAACAAACATCACTTTGTGTGAATATTGCAACAGAGCTGAAGTCCAAATGTTGAACTAAATCTAAATATCTGCCTCTTATTGAATCATGTCATTGATTTTAAGATGTCTTTACAATTTTCAAAACTAACAAATTTGGAGCTTTACATGTCTTAGATCTGAAGAGAAAAGCAATGAGACCCTGAGCAGGTTTGTTAAAGAGTCATCTAGTTGTTTCCATTGCAGGAAACTTTCCACAACAGCCTCTGCAAATGTTTAAACAAGTTTAAAAGTAGACTGCAGGAATCTGAAGAAGCCTTTCAGGATGGTGTGCACATCAGAGAAACCACTGGATCACACGCAGCGGCCAACACCTTCTTATGATTGTGTTAAAAACACCAAAATGATCAGTCACTGAAGAAACGAGGAAGCTCATCTGTCTAAACAAAGATGGCTGAGGTGCTTCCATCCTGTTTCCTTCACACCTTCCTAACATCTGCAGGCTGCTTCTGATGGACAGTAAAGCAACGTGGAGGATGAAGATACATATCCATATTATATTGTATCATAATATGAGAGCAGATGTTTTGATATCATAAGTGTTTTCCCTTCCTAATTTTAAAGGCTACAGTACAGTAAAGTGATGTAATTTTCTGACAGTTTTATTTCATATCCAGATTACTGAAGATTATTTATCAAAAATATCATTAACTATTCTGTGACAGTAACAACAGTCTTCCCTGCAGCATCGTCTCTAAATCCATAGGGAAGTATTTTGTAAAGAAATGCAGTGATATTTGATTTGCTCCATATTGACCAGCCTTAATAAACTCACAGGAGCCGGAGTCGAACTTGTTCTGTGTATCTCTGCGGTGTGTGTCATCACTGGGCGTCTAAATTAACCAATCAGTACCACAGAGGAATGAATTGGTCTTTGAGAAGTCGGTGTGTGCGTGGCGGGGGAAAGATAACCCGGGCGGCGCCACGCCTCTGTTCCCTCCGCGTCCACCGGGTCAGAATTACCATCAATCTGGGCAGCAGCAGTTCAGGCTCGGCTGAGCGTGAGGTTTAGTTTCCAGCCCGGCGGGCACCGAGCCACGCCGGCCAGGTCCTCGTACGCTGATCTACTTTCAACAGCTCTGTCCGTCCGATCTGTTCACCTACAGCCCCGAGTCACAGGTTTGATGTTCACTACCATCATTTCTAAATAAATATATTTCTATTTCATCCCGCTCAATGTTGTGTGACGTCAAACACTGAAAGCACTTCCTGTTTATGAACCTGCACCACCATAACAGTTTTAGTTCTAATTGTAGAACCGGGACAGATTTCCTGCAGATCAGCTGATGGACGTGGCAGTCTGACGGACCACCTGATCCAGCCGGGATTCGGCTGTTGGACACCGTGATTTGGGTTTGATCAGTTCCACGCTGTGATTTTCTGCACGACTGCAGTCAACAGACGTTTTATACACTAAAGAGAAGTTGTTTTGAAATGACTGGAGTGACATGCTGCAGGTGAAACTCAGTCGACAGGACAAGCAGATGTACTGTGTACGAGACTTTTAAAATGTCTCTTCTCAATTTAAGAGGTAAAGTTAATGAAGAGTATGAAACACTCTACAGTTTAACATGCGGTGGATAAAACCTTCTGTGCTCCAGCTGATATCACTTCATCCATCCTGATCCTTGTGAACTTTCCCAGGGAACATTTAAGAGTATCTCGTCACTCTCCATTTGAACGATGTAACCGCTGCCTCTGTGATTGATTGGTTCAGCTCTGTAAACAGATCTTTTAATTTGTCCAACATACATGTGTTGCTGCTGGTGTTGTGTGTCTGGTCTGGGTTGTTCACTCTGTTCTGATGTTTTAATGGTGAGACTCTTGATGCAGTCCATCAGAACATTTCTGTTTAATATTTCATATTGGTCATTAAAAAAAAATCTTTATTTTTAGAAAACCAAATGAGGAAATTAACTGAGGAAGTATTTATGGATTAATAACCAGACAGGAAGAGCTGGTTTTGCCTCATTTAGCATACTATATGTGGCCACCCCAAACTACTTCCTCCCATTAATGATGTCTATCCTGCTGTGCAGCAGCTCTGCTCACTGTTGTGACACATTTCCTGTAACATCCTGATTCATGCACAGCATCACAGGGATTCATGGTCTCAAACCTGCATATTGTCATCACGGGTGTCCACACTTCATACATCCAAAGGTAATTGCAGCATTAGTTGTGTCCTGTGATGTTGCAGCAGAGGTGATCAGGAAGTTTAATGTCTCTCCATCTCTAATCAGTCTGACTGTGAGGTAAACAATCCATTTGACATCTTTAAGCTGTTCCTGTCTCTTGTTTCTGTCATCCTGCCTCTGCTAAAAACACCGTCTTTTCCCCAAGACTTCCCCACGTGCAGCTCGCTGTGAAAGGAAGAGGCAGGTGGACAAAGAGAGTCGGCGTGGGGCCGGAGGTGAGGCGGCCGGAGGGCCGGCAGACGAGCGGCTGACAGCCAGCAGACAGCAGCTCCTGAGGTTTCTATTACCTGAGACTCTCTGCCCAGCCACTGGCGGCCTGTCACCTTAGAAGGAACAGCAGTCTCAACTTCAGCATGAACCCAGACAGGGACACGTGTGATGCAATATTCAGGATACCGTCAGAAACAGCAGCAACAGCCCCAATAAACAAACACATACTGCAGAGGGATGTGACGGCTCGTCTTGACCCCACCGACAAATCTCTAATCTTTGAAATGTATTTTTCTCCCCTGATGTGACACGTTAAGGAGAAAACCGCTACTTATTACCTGGCTGGAAAGAAAATACTGCTTCTGATGTTCATTAACTGGGCGCCATCACACAGTGGAGCAACCTGAAGAACAACACAACGATGGAAAGTCACCGGATCACTGATGGAAAACTAGTGTTTGAAATGTGCCTGCTGTCTGAATTCAGGGCGACAATCTGGTTCAGACCGACAACATGTCAACAAAATGTGCAGCGGCAGCTGGACGAGAGTCCGTGAAAACAAAACCGAGCCGACCGTCCTCTCAGTCGCTCACATGCACACACATGCACACTGCTAAATACTAAACGGCCCGGCTCTCAGCCTGCAGTGACCTGCAGCCTGGAGGTGGATCGTTACACAAGCTCAAGAAAGCAGAAACATCTCTGACTGACACACTGACATCGTGGCTCTGATCTGAATTCATGTGACTTGTTGGTATTGTAGCATCATTCATCAGTGACTAAATGAGGAGGACCAATCGGACTCGGTCAGTGGACGGGGGTCCAGTGTATGGGGGTCCAGTGGACGGGGGACCAGTGGACGGGGGACCAGTGTATGAGGGTCCAGTGGACAGGGGACCAGTGTACGGGGGTCCAGTGGACGGGTTCCAGTGGACAGGGGACCAGTGTACGGGGGTCCAGTGGACCTCCTGAATCAGAGAGGATGAAAAGGTTTCAGGGAGACTTCCATCTTCTCTTGGGTTTTACTGATTGATCGTCGGGGAAATGTGAGAGAAACTTGAGGTGTTGTGTGGCTCTTTGTCCCGTGGTGCCTGTGTGTGTGTGCGTGTGTGTGTGCTGTGTGTGTGTGTGTGTGTGTGTGTGTGTGTGTGTGTGTGTGTGTGTGTGTGTGTGTGTGTGTGTGTGTGTGTGTGTGTGTGTGTGTGTGTGTGTGTGTGTGTGTGTGTGTGTGTGTGTGTGTGTGTGTGTGTGTGTGTGTGTGTGTGTGTGTGTGTGTGTGTGTGTGTGTGTGTGTGTGTGTGTGTGTGTGTGTGGGGGGGGCATGTATTGCTATAGTTGCATTGACCAATTCTGAAAAAACATATTTATGAGGAGAAATACACTTTGTGAGGACATTTATTCTGGTCCTCATAACTTTAAAGTGCAGTTTGAGGGTAAAAACTTGGTTTTAGGATTCAGGTTAGAATTAGGTTAAGGTTAAGGTTTAGATTAAGGTTAAGATTTAGGTTAAGGTTTAGATTAAGGTTAAGGTTAACATTTAGGTTAAGGTTTAGATTAAGGTTAAGGTTTAGGTTTAGGTTAAGGTTAATGTTTAGGTTAAGGTTTAGGTTTAGGCTAAGATTAATGTTAACATTTAGGTTAAGGTTTAGGTTGAGGTTAAGCTTAAAATTTAGGCTAAGGTTAAGGTTGAGGTTTAGGTTAAGGTTTAGGTAAATGTTTAGGTTAAGGTTTAGATTAAGGTTAATGTTTAGTTTTAGGTTAAGCTTATGGTTTAGGTTAAGCTTAAGGTTTAGGTTAAGGTAAATGTTTAGGTTAAGGTTTAGGTTAAGGTTAAGGTTAAGGTTTAGGTTTAGGTTAAGGTTTAGGTTAAGGTAAATGTTTAGGTTAAGGTTAAGGTTTAGGTTAAGGTCAAGGTTTAGGTTTAGGTTAAGGTTTAGGTTAAGGTCAAGGTTTAGGTTAAGGTTTAGGTTAGGCACTTAGTTGTGATGGTTAAGGCTAGGGTAAGGGGCTAGGAATGTATTATGCCATTGAGTGTCCTCAAATGTGTGTGTGTGTGTGTGTGTGTGTGTGTGTGTGTGTGTGTGTGTGTGTGTGTGTGTGTGTGTGTGTGTGTGTGTGTGTGTGTGTGTGTGTGTGTGTGTGTATTCGGGTTGGGGGGGGGTTGCATTTCAGGACAAGTGTCAGTGAGATTTAGTGGTGGACTTCTTGGATTTAGCTCCTGAAGCTTACATCACAAAAACAAGACGAGACAACAACCATCTTAAAATAAAATAAAATAAATAGCACTTAAATCAGGCTGCAACTATATAATGACATTAATATGCATTATTCCACCACTTATTTAAAAAATAAAAAGTATGAAATTCCTATCACAATTTCCAAAACACAGACTGACTGATTAATATGTTTAATTGTGTAATTGTATTCTTGCAGATATTATGACTCAGTGTAAATAATACTGTGTATGGGAGGAGGAGAGAAGTGCATGCTACAAAGACATGCATAAGTAGAAAAACAAAGAATGATCGTGGAGCGATACCATCTGCGTAATCAAATATAATGGAGCAGCACTGGGGGTGTATCTGCAGTCAACGCCTCCTGTCTCACACATCAGCAACTCTTTAACATGCCCGTGGGCAGCCGGCACCACCGTGGACACAGGAGACGGCTGATGGGGATACTGGATGTGGCCCTGCCAATCTGCTAAATGAGGGACGGTTTTCTGCCAGTTAAATGTCAGCTCGAAAGTTCAGCCGTGATCAGAAAATGTCAGGGAGAGAGCGGGGTGATCTTTCACAATAAAACGAATAGTTCCAGCAGGGACACACAAACATGGACATCCTCTCCTTTAGACATCTGGACAAAGAAAACTTTCAAAACAACCAACCACAGCACTGATATCAACTTATATCTCATCTTGTGTTATCTTATATCTTATAGCGTACAAGTTTGATACAGTGACTGCAGGATAGATATGTTTATCAGTTTTGTTTTTAATTTAATTTTAAAGGTAGCCTATGGTGAAAAAACAAAGTATATGGTGACAATTTAGAGTTAAATACTGTATTTTCTCTCCAAGAGAGTACTTATCTTTGACATTGTCCTTTAGTCACTTGATGTACTGACCTCATACTTCTTTGCCAAATGATGACCAAGTGGTGTCTGTGACTGCCTCCACTTCTCGATAGAAAAACTTCAACCCGCTGCTTTAAAATCCAAAGAGGTCATCGTGCATCTATCTCATGTTTGGGGGGTCTGGAGGGCGTAGCCGCCCGCAGACCCCCCAAACGCCGCACCTGCCTCCCGCCCCGTCACCCCGTCTCTTACCTTCCGCTTCACGGCTCGGCTCCACCGCAGGCTGACATTCTTCTGGAAGTCTGGAAACACTCGCCCGGTACAACTTTCCCCGTCCCGACACACAGCTCAACTCACGGACGGAACTTTCCCGTTCACTCACATTGTCGTTAACTAACGGTGGGGGTGATGCTGCGAGCCCACGCGGCGGGTGACGTGCTGCCTTCACGGTCGCCTGCGGGGTTGCTGTTTTGGACTTGGTGGTGGTGAATAGTGAAGTGTTGAACACGAACTGGGTGGTTATGCTGAAGATGTGACCTCAGAGCTCATGTTTGTTCCCGCAACAAGTACTAGTTAACGTTGTAGTTTATATAGAGGAAGGTTTTGGGAGCGCGTGAAGGCAGCACGAGTAGATGGAACTGCGCAGGCGCAAAGCTGTTTTTGTTTTTTTAATGGTGGGTGGACAAGACTGTCTGGTCCAAACAGATTGTGACTGGACCATACACTGTATATAAAACTGGACGAGCTGCAGTGAGAACACTTATTCCCCTTCATAAAAAAAGAATTAATAAATAGTATTAATATATTAATTAAATATAAATAAATACAGGTTTTCCACCTCTCTTTAATATGAGTAGGTTGATTCCTTTTGATGCACTTTCTATGGTGGACTCTAATATTAACTTTTACTGATATTTTCCATTTAGAGACATCTCAGAATATAAAACTGAATAAAACAACAGTTTAACTGAGCTGTCAGGATTACAGGGACATGTGTCCTGAGTTTGGCCTCGCAGGCTACCCACAGACTGCGTTTTCTTATTAGAGATGGAGGTTGAAGCTCGGAGAAACCTGACAACAATGCCTGCAGACAATACTCGGGGCTGAAATGAGCAACTATTATTTCCACTTGCCGTTAAGATCCTCCTGAAAAGGCGCTGGACATTAAAGCAGAGCTCTTTGTAAACATGCAAATACACCTCTTCTATCAGAAACACCATAAATAAAGGCTGTTAACAGCACACAGATTCACACTGCAACTTTGGTGTTTGTTTTTGTTCCATTATAATTATGCAAATTAAATTTGAACCATTTAGATAGATAGATAGATAGATAGATAGGTAGATAGATAGATAGATAGATAGATAGATAGATAGATAGATAGATAGATAGATAGATAGATAGATAGATAGATAGATAGATAGATAGATAGATACTTTATTAATTCTACAAGGGGAATTTTTTTTATACTGAAGTTACATAATTCCTGCAGTAAATTCCTCCTTCATGAAAGTTATTACGTTCAGTTTGTGAGGTGCTGATCATGTCCAACACGTGTATTTATTATGCCTAAGTCTTTGGAAATGTAGTAGTTTACAAATTTGAACTCTACTTGCTTTATTCATGATGATTATTTATTTTAAGCCATTACTTCAAGCATTGAGTCACCAGGTTGATAAAAAATCCACAAGGTTGTGTTTATCTCCATTTATATAGTTGTAAATGTAGTTCATCCTTCTCATGGGTGTAGCTTGTAAAGTTAACAAATCAGGCAGGGATGCAGACGTTTTCCAAACATAAGTGACAGATGGTCTCACAAGTCTAAGTTTTTGCCTCTTGGAAATCCTAAAGGTATTCTCATGGCTGAACCGATCCATAAAGCATTAATTAATGATCTTTTAAGCCTTAAAAAAAAACATTAATTACAACTCAGAGCACCTTTGCAAGGGTACCATAAAGGCAGAGTTTCTTTAAAAATGTCGTTCTCAAAACTGTACATTTAGATTTAGATTTTGAATTAGAGAGAAACAATCCATGGAAGAAACTGCTAAACTGAACACACAATCCAGTTATAGATGGATATATAATATACTATACAGAAAGGAGAATTTCACCAGAACTAGCTCCCCATAAAGTTATTATATTTAAAAAAAAAATGTTTGTGTAGTTCCTTCAGAGGGTCGTGATTTCTGTTGATTTGTATCCTGTGAATCTGAAATAGCAGCGAAGGCCTGGTTGGTCTGTGTACTGAATAAGCTGTTTGATGCGTGTATGTTCGCACTATTTTACCGTCACACACATCTCAACTGCTTTCAAGAAAAAATGACATCTGTCATGTAAGAAAACTTATTTTTATGTTTTATTATGTCTCCACAGCAGTGTGTGTACTCTCAACAACACGCTGCCTCCCCCCATTTGAACATATATTTTCTGTATAGCAATACAAAATCTACCCCAGCAAGAGAAGTAATGGACTCTTTGTTGTTTTCAATATGCAGTGTAAAAGCAGATGTGTGTTGATCCAGCTGTTCGGCTCACTGGCTGCTCTTCACCGCTCTCACAGTCACGGAGCTGCCGGTGAACAGCGTGGGGTAGAAGCCGTTCAGGAAGCTGTTCTTCAGACGGTGCACGAAGTGGACGTATCTCACGCCGGGTCCGTAGCTGGAGAACACATGTGACACCTGCAGGCCGGGACAGACGCATACAGTGAGAGGTTTCGATCACAGACGGTCTACATACAGTCTACATGACTGGAAGCCATCGGAGGAGTCGGCCACTCACCTCCTTCCAGATGTGTGAGTACTCGCTCAGGTCCTCGGTGGGGCTGACCGTGTGCTCTGAGATCACCGTGCTTTTGTCTGCAGCCAGTAACTTCACATGCAGCTGGTAGATGGACTTATGCAGCTGACTCTCCTCATACCTGCAACATGACAAAATGCATTATGTCCTAATAACTTCCAACATGTGTCCTGTATGTCATTTTTTTTAATGATAACTAATTCATTCCAGTTGATTGTTAAGAGTAACGTTAGAAATTTTCTGAAAACATCTGAACATGTTAAAAAATCTTAACAAAATAAGATAATCTATAATTTGGTTCTCATACTCACCTAAAAAAAAACCTTTTTTTAAAAAAAATCCTGACTACAGACAAATAAGGCTGCAAAACACAGCATTTTAAAGCTCAACCTATGTTTTAAATGTCTTATGTTCATAGTTTCCATTTTGTCTTACATTTTAATTGTACAGTTTACATTTAATTAGTTTAATAAGTGAATTATTACTTGAATTAATACTCGATTTGTGTGACAAATCAAACTCATCCATGTCACAGCTTCAGTATATTTGTAGTGTGTTATACTGCCCTACGCAGGCAGAGAGCTGTAACTACACCAGTGAAGAAAAAAAGGTTTAAAGTTTAGAGACTGGTTTCTTTTATGTGTGCCTGTCAGTACTAATATTATTTATACACATATCATTTTAATAAATTAATTTTCCTTGTATTATATCTAAATATTTTATTTTGGCATCTTAACCTCATCATGTAAACTAGAATCAAAACTTGAGAAAATCACTGCCAGTCTGCTGTATGAGTTTCCATCAGCAGGAAGTCAGGTAGTTTTGTTTTCCCTTTCATGAATAAATGCAGTCACTGTCTCAGTCAATCATCTGGAATAAGATAATAAAATAAATGCTATGGATGCTGGTTTATTAACATGAATGGATTTTAATTACAGGTAACAGTGAGAGTTGACCTCACCAGTCTTTGATGACGATTTCTGGCTGAAATTCATCCAGCAGCTCGTCCCACAGTCCCTCCGCCTTCAGGTCCACGATCTGCTCCATGGAGAACCAGCTGAGGACGACAGACTGGTTAGACTCGGGACGCCCACACAGCCTGGTGATCCCTGTGATCATGTTACCACCTGTGGGGTAACGTCTGGTCCATCTACCTGTACTGGGGCAACGCACACACCATAGCTCCGGCTGGGATGCCGCTGCTATCATACGGCAGCACCTCTATGTCCGTAGTCCAGCCGGTGAAGTCACCTTTGAACGAGGAGATTCGTTATAAGCTATTTAAAACTTCTTTTAATTTCTTCGATCTTATTGGCTGCCACACATGCGGATCACTGCGGTGTCTCACCATCGGGCTGAAACCGGGGAGGGCCACGGTCGGGCTCCTCAGGCAGGTCCGGTTCAGGTGGAGGAGTTTCAGCACTCAACCCTGTGGAGGGAATCGGAGAAACTATTGTTGAGGATCCCAGACAGTGTAAATACATATCAAAGCCACAGAATAAATCTCACTGACAGTCACAGGGTGTGTCTCTTTGTAAAATAAAAATACACATACTTTAAGTATTAGTCAGTATCACATCTGACTTTTGAGTCACAAATTATACAGAAGCATTTTGACTTAAAAGCAAATAGAGAGGCCATTTTATTTTACATAAATAACCTGTGTTACATTGCAAACATTGCTTTAACAGCAATGCATTTTTAATTTAGGTATTACAGCCACAACGTCTATGAAACCCATCAGGTACCCAAAAAAAACTAAATTATATTACAGAGCTTTAGTAAAAGATTTGATAGAAAAATGTAAAAATTCCTTAGTCACTCCAATTTAATCATGTCGGTATCCAGTAACTATGAGAGTTAGAAGAGGAGGACAGGACAGAGAGTCTGTGGAGTGGACGATTGTTTTGGCTGTAGATGCGTTTATGTTTTTTAAAACAGATTCTTAGATGCAAACCTCCCTTTAGATACAGATACATGGTACCTTTATGATTGCCTGCTGTGTGTCTGTATGTATGTATGTGTGTGTGTGTGTGTGTGTGTGTGTGTGTGTGTGTGTGTGTGTGTGTGTGGGCCACTTCAATAAGGCTGCCTTACACAAAACTAAACTTTAAATCAAACCGAGGGCCGTGAGGAGACGTGAGCTTCCTGAGGATCAGGATTTACCAACAGCAGGGTGTTTCCTTCACTTCTCCATTAGTCAGATGGCACAAAGCTGCTGATTCATATGAATGTGGATGAAGTTCTAACCAGAAACAACATGCAGGATGAGTCATAGCAACATATGAAAACTCTCACAAACTAATTTACAATACTATCAATTTCATTTTTTTAAATTATTTATATAGCGCCAAATCACAACACTGGTTATTTCATGGAACAAACTTTGTGATGACTGAAACTAAATAAAACAACTGCAGTGACTTTGAAGTGCATCTTTATCAGCTGTGGATCAGTGTCCCTGAATTTTGACCTGTCCGGTCACTCCTCTCAAGTCAAACTGGAAAACTACCAAACTGTGTGTGTGTGTGTGTGTGTGTGTGTGTGTGTGTGTGTGTGTGTGTGTGTGTGTGTGTGTGTGTGTGTGTGTGTGTCTGTACCGTGAGGCGCAGGGTTCTTCAGGAAATTTCTTCCCAGCGGCCGCGCTTCGTACACGGACTTCCAGTCCAGGCCGTCGGGCATCGGCGCGCCCTGCAGACTCCACTCAGCCTCGCATCTCTCCTTCCACTCCGCAGCAGACATGGTGTGTCGGCAGAGGCTGGATCTCACTCTGACTGGACCAGGAAGTCTTTATAGTTATTTCATTGCCGTCAGTCGACGCCACACCCCGGTGTTGCAACGATAGCGACGAAATACACGTCGCTCCCTGGATTCTTAAAGTCACAGCGGTTTAAACCTGTTTCTGATGCAGGCAGTCAGACACGAGGAGGAGGATGAATTATAACCAGAACTTCATAGCCTATTATCATTATTACTAGTATTATTATTATTATTATTATTATTATTATTATTTAAAGTTGACTAATAATATAACTAAAATACATAAATAAATAATAAGTTAAATCATTAAAATGGAGTTTAAAAGAAAGATGAAGTTTTACACCTGAACCTCCACTGAGTTGATTTCATAAACAAAAGTTTCCCAGTCCAAACAATCAGTTCATGAAATAATTCATAAATTTCATAGAATTATTCAAATGTTTTTGTTCTTATGTTGTTTCATTGGCTTATCTATTATTATTATTTTTTTAAATTATTTTTATCTGAAGGAAAAAAACGAATCTGTCCTCTTTTTTATCAATTGATTGTAGTTTTGAGTATGAAGTTTTACAGACAGCAGTCTGTCATTTTAGATGAAAGTGATCATGGAGACAGAAAGTGTTTTAAAGAGAGATGATCAGTGGAATATAATTAAAGATTAAATTGTAAAACAGAATAACTAAATATTATTTTAAAACTCTTTTTCAAAACAAGTAGTTTGAAAACACAATTTCGCCTCTTGCATTATTCTGTTTGTGTATTTGTTTGTACTTGATTACCATGTGAATTTTAATTACATTCATTAATTATGATTAATCACTGAAAAAGCCTCCAGACTCCCCAGAACAGTCTGTTCAATAAGTCACTTTCTGCAGTTTTATGTCGTCACAGTGGCAGCAGCTGGCATTGTTTCTTCACCCTTTGCTCCTACAGGATCCCTCCACTCTTATAGGACTGTATTATAGAGGCACTGACCTTTGCACTGCTTAAGTGTCAGAACGCTGACAAGGCAGAAATTAATTTAAGCTCGTGCTGCACTGATGTAGATCAGAAAGAAAGTTTTACATCTCAAATTCAACATGAAAAAAAAAAGAAACAGACATTTAACCACCCAGACTGCTTTTCATGTTTAATCATGTAAATGAGATGAACTCAGTCAAAGCTGCTGAAGATTCAGCGTTTTAATTAAAAACAAGTTCAGCATGGAGGATATTCATGTGTGTGAAGTGTTATTATATGTTTGATACAGTGTGTAGACAGTGTGTAGACAGACGTTTACTGCTGATTGCACTGTAAACTTACAGTCAGTGTCCACCAGGTGGAGACATCTGTGCAGGTTCTGGTGAGTGTGGTGAGCCTGCATGCAGCTCACTGACTGTCAGTCACACACTTTCTGTTTACAGTCAGGTGATCACAAGCATCTCCTGACTGTAATAACAGCTAACTATGACTGATACTGAGCTGCATCTGTCTGTGCGGAAAATACGAGTCTGCTGCTGGCTGGGATTTTCAAAGCTGCAACAAAAGACAGATATAATAATCTAGAGACAGATGAGAGACAGAGAAATATGAAAAGAAACATTTGATATAAGAAAATATTACCAGCTCAATGCTGAGATCTTTTTTTTTAGTTTTGTTTTTAGTTGCAAACACATTTTACACACTTTAATAGTATCATTCCTTTTTGAACAATATTGATATTTTTAAGACAAATTGTTACATATGTTTCTTCCTTCGAGTCTATTTTTCTTTCTTGGTAGCCATGTGGTGAATTTGCATTTGTTTTTTTGTTTTTTTAAGGATTTAAAAATTAGGTGTAGGCAAACATTTAAGACATTTTCAATGAGTTCTGCAGTATTCAGCAGCTTTCAGAAATGTGATGTTGAGAAACAACTGATGATCACACCATCAGATTTATACTTGATTTATCGATCTAATCAAGTTTTGTTCATCCATCCATTATCTATACCCGCTTTAATCCTGAACAGGGTCCCGGTGGGGGTGGAGCCTATCCCAGCTCACTTTGGGCGAAGGCGGGGTTCACCTGGACAGATCACCAGTCCATCACAGGGTCAACACAGAGAGACAGATGGAAACAAAGACCATTCACGCTCTCATTCACACCTCAGGGACATTTGTAGAACCACCAGTTAACCTGAGGTTCATGTTTCTGGACGGTGGGAGGAAGCTGGAGGACCGAGAGAACCCACGCAGGCACACGGAGAACATGCAGACTCACCACAGTAAGGCCCGGATTTGAACCCAGAATCTTTTCGCTGTGAGTCAACAATGCTAACCACTGCACCACTGTGATGTCAAGTTTTGTTCACTGAGAGATAAGTAAAGAACACAAGACTTTAACCTGCACAAGTCCAGCAAAAAGAAGGCGGAAGAGTTGCAGTCTCAGAGGATGAGAAGCATCTTTGAACAACAAGCATTTCACAGTGGATGATGGAGAGCAGTCAGATTTACTGATAGAGCCAAGAGATTTGTGTCGGTCACAAAAGGTGAAACATGGAGGTGGGAAGTCTGCGGGTAAGAAGCACTCCATCTTTAACAGACATACTCCACTCTCTGGTTTAAACTTTGTGGAGAAAGATTCATACAGCAGCAGGATTATGAGCACAAACACCTTTGAAGAACTACTGGAGGACCGATGAGTGCTGACTGTCGTGTCGTCTCCTCCACAGTTTCCTGAACTCAACTCCATGCTCATTGTCATTGGGTCATTGTACTTTGTGCCTGTTCTCACTGTGGAAGAGATTGTTGTTGAAGTAAAACTAGTAAGAAATATCTTCAGGTGATTATAGACGTAGTGGGAACAAGTCTGATGCTGTGATTCCCTCAGTACACCAATAAATACTGCTCTTACATGTTGGGACTCTTTTAGTGCAGGAGTTTTAACAGTCCTGTTGTTTCCAATCACTTGCTGCTATTCTGCACTGACAGGAAATGACCTCATCATGTGAACACATCACCCTCCAGAACATCTGCAGCTTTAATTATTTTACCCAGAATTCAGTGTGTTTTTGTGTCCTCTGTTTAACACTCAATAAACACTCTGATTCTTCAATTTAGTATGCCGGAAAAATATGAAATATGTCCCAGTACATTGTATGTTAAACCTATTAGGCCAAAAGTATCAGGATGTCCTGTTACATTTGACTCTGGCTCTTCTGACCCACAATCCTCTACAGTGGAAGATACATCACATCGCCCGAGCCTCCGAGACAGCTGGGGGCGCAAAAGCTCGCCCCACAAATGGAAGAAGGAGAACAAGAAGAGGCATTCAAAGTAATGTACTCGTTCCAGATCGCATCCTTTTTTCTTTTGACTACAAACGTTGCGCTATTGATCGCAACGGATCCAAGAGGGTCAAAGTTCAAGGTGTATTTTGATGTTTAAGTACTATGTTCCAGTTGTATGCATACTACATCCAATATTACATCATTTTTAATGCTAACTGCAGTACGTACTAAAATTAAAAAGAAATAGTTTGTGAATCGGAACGCAAGGAAAGTGTCCAGAGTTTCACACTTCTTCTTCTTCTTTGAAGCGTTCTGAGTGCTTCATCCTGGAACTTGTAGTGTTCTGATGTTTCTGTACTGACACTGATGCACTCAGAGTATAGAGAGTTAGTACACATAAATGTCTGCTGATGCCTTCACCATGACATCATCGTCTCTCTACTATCACTGTTGAATAAAGAAAAAAAAGATGCATACTGTAAATACTGCACGTAAAGGACACTCATAATATGAATATTTTAGTGATGCAAAGAGAATGAAAAGAAATGGGTGCAGACGCCTGTTCGTTCTGAAGGATGCCAAGAAGGCAGATGGATGCAGGACATCGGCTTAAAGCAGCACATACAGCATAGCAACATATAGGGCCGAAACTTCAGCTGTCTTGTGTGATGGAGGTGAATTTGTACTTCAGTTGCTGATTACATAAGAAGGACCGAGAGCCTGCAGCCTTTACGGCTGGCAGAGAGCCAGAGAAGCAACAGAGGGCAGCAGCTGCTGGTCGGCAGACTGAAACACTATGTTCTGTAACACCGTCCCAAAACTGCTCTGAGAACACAGAACACAGAACGTAACAGATCTGAATGAAAAGCCAAAACTGTGTAGTAAAAGTGGGAGTTCACTGACTGTTTGAAAAGCAACGACACACTAGGATTATGTAACACACATTCAGTGGTGTGATGGCAGCTGCCAGTTGTTATACGTGTGATCCTGTGAGGACAGGTGTTCAATGACGAAGAGCTCAAAATCTTCATCAAAGCTCACAGTCATCAAAGTATAGTTCAGAAGTAAATAACACATATTAACACCATTATGAATGAACTGCTGGAGATCTTAATATAGCGACAGACATGCAGGGGTTAACTTCTCCACATGGTCATGACTGCCATCTACCCTCGTGCCCCAGTGCATTGTGGGTTTACTGATCACTGTGTTAGAGGTGAACTCTGGCTGCCTGATAATTCATGAGTTAATCCACTGAAGCAGTTGAACAAACAGTTTTGGGATGATACAAACATTAGCTGTGCTCCCTGAAGGTGAGGAAGAATCTCCTCTAATATCATCCCTTTAACCCTGATTAAAGGTCCACGCCACTGATTTTACACATCAGCGTCAGTTTAAGTGTCATCAGCAAGAGAAAACAGCTTTTCTTCAGCTCAGCTCGGAGAAAATACCTCTGATGACGTCATTCCAGTCAGATCTAAAGCCAAAATATTGAATTCTAGAATCTTGGTGACACATCTTTCATTGCACAGTTGACTCCGTCCTGGTGTTTTATTCTCCTCTGTACAAAATTTAATTTAATGAAAAAAATTGATGAAGAGGGAAAATGTGATTCTCTCAGCAAACAGGCTCGGTAATGATCCGTTAACTCGTCAGCTCGTTGGATTAGCTTGGTCGCTAGTAACTCTGAGGTCACATAATTTATTCTAAAATCTATTTGTAAGACACTGATATCACAGAAGTAAGAAACTCTCCTGGTGAACTTGGGCTCCCAAAATCTGGGAGATAAAACAAAGCTTCCCCTCCTTGTGGAATATCTTTCAATCCGTATAGAAAAAGGTGTTTGTAGGAGACATGTTGACAGGGCTCTCTGCAGGGATCCTTCATGTCTGGAGTTATTTACAGCTGAGGAGAAATATAGGATGTCTTTGGACTGAAAAGGGAAGAAAAAGAAGAGTTGATGTATCATCACATCATATATTAAACTCTGTATCATTATTTTACAGAATAAACAGTAATTACTCAAATTGGAACATGTGGAAGCTGGAGATTAATACAGCGAAGGGATGGTTCAATCAAAGACAATTAATCTAACGAAAATGTAACAGAAGTGGGCACACTTTTACCTTCTCTGGGATTTTCCCTTGTTTCTGCCTTTTTGGAAAGAGGAACTGAAAAACCTCGAGTCTCTCGTGGCTTGCCGTGGCATGGAACGGGTTCTGCTGATTATATGGAAGTGGAAGAACCAGACCAGAGTGAACAGAGCAGCTATAACTCGTAACTTGAAAATCTAATCGTCCAGCTAAACAGTGTCCAAATCATAACAAGCCAAATCTGACTAAGTAGGTAAAACCTCTAAGTATGAGTTAACACAATGTGAAGGATTACAGGTTCCTTCTGACTGACGTTTCTTATTTTGTTTCTTTGTCTTATTGTTGCTGTTTTTTTGTATAAAGTTAACATGTTAATGAGTAAAAACAGAAACCATTAGACTGTCCAGCGCTCCGTCCCATAATAGGTCAGACCTGTCAGGACCACTGATGATTGGTCAATGCAATGATGAGATTCTGCAAAATCTAACCTGATACCAAAATGATCTGTGTAAGCTGCAACTAACTGTGGTGATTATATCTGAATGAAATCAAAGCTATGCAGAATTACACCTCTTAAATGGTGTCAGCAGGCTTTAAAATATTTTACAGAAAACCTATGAACTGGGGCATGTGTACAAGCAGGGCATTTCATTCCTAACACAGAATGCTGTGGAGTTGCTTTATGCGAGTCAATGTTTTGAAGTTTTATTCACACAGAGGACTAAAAACCGGAATATCCCAACCTCATACCTCCCCTGATGAAAATAACCACAATCACTGTAGACAATAGAATATTTATGTATGAAAACAAACCTTGGAACCTCTTCTATACTATATATATATGTATACACATAATCCCCTGAGGTCGTGAAACTGCATGTTACATTGCACAGCACAGTGTGTCATTTGCAGTCACATCACATGTGCAGTGATCCGCGGTCATATACTGTACTCGAAGCCTCGCCGGCCCTTTACTCATTCACTGATGCACTGATTTAATGTGCCTAAATAGACATTTTCCTCTTAGAGCACATTGTGTTCATGTGTTTTGGTCCAGATAATCCAGAGAGGGTTGTACCTATTTGCTTAGCAACAGCACCTGCATGACTCCCTTGTTAATGCTGTGGTGAAGGGACAAATGTCACATCTCTAATCTCACTTTGCCTTCTGGTTCCTACATAGACGTGAGCTTGGAAGGATTTTTAGGCTAATGCATGAAGTTGCTGCACAACAACACAGCAGCTGAACTTTGTAATATTTCTGCAGGTTCGACTAAATGGAGTCCCTTTTTGTGGAATATTTAGCTGAAGCTGGGAAACCTATGGTCCAGTCTGAGATGGATAGACGACTGACTCAATGAAATTGGATCCGGGTCCTGGATGGGCGGGGGTTGCTGTTTGACACGGTGCAGATGGAACCAGCTAGCCAGGTATAATTATAGCCTCCCCCTGACCACGCTACGCACACGTGATCCCTGTGACTTGAGATTCAATGACTAACTACCAACACTCGGACAAACAGTGTAACAAGTACACTGCCCCAAGCCTGCTGCAAAAGGAAATTCAGCTTGCATGATATCCAGTTTATAATCTAAATAATCAGCATTAAAAACACTTAGAAAACAGTGCAGTATCTTTATTGTTTAGCTTTCCGGTTTTAAGAGTTTAGGCCATCAGAAGATAAAACACAGTCTTTTATTTATACTTTAACAAAGATATCTGGAAAATTCCTCTTGTGGGAATGATTTGCATCGAGTTTTCTACAAACAGGTGCTGAATCAATGTGGGAGAGAAGCTTTAAATATAGTCTGCCATAAAGGTGATATATATAGACACTTACTACATGATTGTATTTGGTTACTGAGCACATAATGTTACTTTTCCAATCATGTTTCATTAAGATGGTTTCATAATGAAGGACCAGCTGACGAGTGTCACTACTGTTGGAGGAAGTATTAAAATGAGACATTTTTCCCGTTCCTGACTGGTGTGACATAACTTGCTCTCACCTTATGGCGGGGGTGCAGTGGACGCCGTGACACTGTGCTATTCTGACAGGGGTCAGTGCAGTTGGCATGTATTCCTTTCGAAGGGTCAAGCTGTATATGTTTCAAGACAAGAATCCTGTGAGGCTACAAGCTAATGCTCACTTCCTTGACCACGCTCGGTGGCTGAGAAGGACACAGCGCTAAGATACCAGAAAAATGACGTGACCAAACAACTCCACTCATCTTAAAGCTCTCACACCTATTATTAAATAAACTACGGTGTACCTGCCTTCAGTGTCCAAGCTGTGACTGTTTCTGTGGCCTGAAATGGGCTACAGCATCTTTTGAAGCAGGAGGAAGAGCGAGGCCATCAGCAGAAGACACGTACATCATATCACCATCCTGTTGCATAACTGTTCTCGTGCAGCATTGTTCAGTTGCTGCAGGTAAAATGTCAGCAGCTCGCCTCTGTATCTGGTGTCTCATTTCGAGGTGATACTACTTCCTCCTTGAGATTAAACGTTAAAACCTATCCTAAGTCTTACTTTCATATTTCACAAAAAATATGGTATCTGGTTCTGCACTTCAGTAACGTACACAAAATACAGAACAGGTGCTGCACAAGGGAAAGGCAACAGACTGGTGCACGGAGTGATAGTAGAAACCTGCACTAATTTAGTAACCTCTGACTTGGTGGAGGACATGCAGCAGATAGCTGGGTAACATGAGAAGTGGTTTCAACTCAGGGCAGAAGACGCTCTTCTGCGTCTCTGAACAGAAGTAGCAGAAAAGGAGGGAGACTGGAACAATACAACACGAGTGAAGTTAGAGAACATTGATAGCACAGAAACACTGGTGAAAGTTACTAACGACCTTTTATTAGCCTCAGATAATGGACTCGTCTCTGTACTTGTTCTTCTGGATCTCAGTGCTGCTTTTGATACGATTGATCATACGATCTTATTACAGAGATTAGAAGACGTTACGAGGATTAAAGGAACTGCATCAGACTGGTTCAAATCCTACTTATCAGATAGATTCCAGTTTGTCCATGTCAACAATGAGTCTTCCAGACAAACAAGAGTTGGTTATGGAGTTCCACAAGGCTCAGTGTTAGGCCCAATACTTTTTACTTTGTACATGCTTCCATTAGGAGATGTCATCAGGAGGCACTGCATCAACTTCCATTGTTATGCAGATGACAGTCAGCTATATCTTTCTATAAAACCAGATGAAACTAATCAGTTAGTAAAACTTGAAGCCTGTCTAAAAGACATAAAGGCCTGGATGACTAACAATCTCCTGCTTCTAAATTCAGACAAAACAGAAGTTCTTGTACTTGGTCCTAAACACCTCAGAAACTCTTTCTCTAATGATTTAGTTCCTCTGGATGACGTTGTCTTGGCCTCCAGCACCACTGAGAGGAACCGTGGCCTCCAGCGCCGCTGAGAGGAACCGTGGCCTCCAGCACCACTGTGAGGAACCGTGGCCTCCAGCACCACTGTGAGGAACCGTGGCGGAGCTTCAGTTTTCAGGCTCCCAGTTTGTGTTTAGGAGCAGACCATTCGAGCTTTAAGGTTAGACTCAAAACTTTCCATTTTGATAAAGTTTATAGTTAGAGCTGCTCAGGTGGACCTGAACCATCCTGCAGTGATGCTGTTGTAGACCGAGGCTGCTGGGGGATACACTGAGCTTCTTTCCTCTCACTCTTTCACTCTCTATACCTCATATCTCAACATTACATCTCATTAACTTTATGCTTTTTCTCTCCCATAGTTTCTTCTTATTATCTGTTGTCTCCATTCAGTTCCTTCACTCGTGTAGTTTCTGTTCTTTCTTTTCCAGATGTCCCGTCATGGAGCTGCATGTCTCTGCTCTGCGCTTGTCGTCTCCACCAACAGTTCTTCTCTTCTATCTCTATGCTGTCCTTTTCCCTCTCTGCTCTCCTCTCACCCCAACCGGTTGAGGCAGATGCTCCGCCCACCGCTGATCCTGGTTCTGTTAACAGATGCTCTGCCCACCTCTGATCCTGGTTCTGTTAACAGATGCTCCGCCCACCTCTGAGTCTGGTTCTGTTAACAGATGCTCCGCCCACCTCTGAGTCTGGTTCTTTTAACAGATGCTCCGCCCACCTCTGAGTCTGGTTCTGTTAACAGATGCTCCGCCCACCTCTGAGTCTGGTTCTGTTAACAGATGCTCCGCCCACCTCTGAGTCTGGTTCTTTTAACAGATGCTCCGCCCACCTCTGAGTCTGGTTGTTAACAGGTGCTCCGCCCACCTCCGAGTCTGGTTCTTTTAACAGATGCTCCACCCACCTCTGAGTCTGGTTCTTTTAACAGATGCTCCGCCCACCTCTGAGTCTGGTTCTGTTAACAGATGCTCCGCCCACCTCTGAGTCTGGTTCTTTTAACAGATGCTCCGCCCACCTCTGAGTCTGGTTGTTAACAGGTGCTCTGCCCACCTCTGATCCTGGTTCTGTTGAAGGTTTCTTCCTGTTAAAGGGTTTTTTCTTCCCTCTGTTGGAGGTTTTTCTCCCTTAAAAAGGAGTTTTTTCCTCCTAGCTTATGTGGGAATTGTTGGTTTCTCTGTATAATGTTGTAAAGTTCTGCTGTAAGGACTTTAATGTGTTAAGTGTCATGAAATAACCTGTGTTGTGATTTGACGCGATATAAATAAAATGTAATGTAATTGATCTGTAGGGTTGTCCTGAGGTTGTCGGCCTGAAACGTATCGCAGGGCTGAAGTGGACAGTTTGGTGGGACGAGTTGTGATCCACTGGCTGTACAGACAGGAGTGATGATAATAATACGGGGGAGTGGAGGGAGCAGGTGTGAGCCGGTCAGCTGCCAGTCAGAGACGGCGGGGGCATCCCACCAGCCTGGCAGCTGGGATGCCCCCCTCTTGGAACAGTGCCCGTGTTAACACTCCTATGGCCGCCGGTTGAAATGTTGATGCACCTCAACATGATTCAGTGTCTTTACCAAATACCTCTCTGGTGTAGATTCAGGTTGGATGTTTAATGTTTAACTTTGTGTGTAGGCTAACAAGCATAGTGTGCACAAAATGTGTCAGGCATGGAAAAAACCTCCCTACTTTCTCTAAATGAGATAGCGTGCGTTTTGTTTTCTCCTTCTTTTTTTTTTACACAATAAATTTGAGATTAATTCACCAACATATTTGGAAAATTTGTCTGAATGATAAAAATCAACGGTTTTGCGCTTTTTCTTATCAAAATTAAAAATGGAGGCCTATTTTTCTGTACTAATAACACTGATAAATATTACTGATGTACAATACGATACAATACATTGCGAAATGATAGGATACATTAGGATACGATTGTTATGAGGTGGAGTATAACAGGACCCAAATGCAGGCTCACAGACTCAGGTATCAGTTCCAAAATACAGTCTTTATTCCAACAAATGAACGAACAAACAAACAAACAAAAGGTGGCACCTACAGCGTCCATTTGCTTCCAAGCCGGGAGGGCAACTCAACCGACTGATCCAGGGAGACGCAGCCGGCAGGACAGCGGGCAGACAAGCAGACAGGACCACTGGAAAAAACAGAGTCTCTATTCTCCGAGTCGGGAGGGCAACTCAACTGATGGATCACTTCGACAGGTAGCTCTGCAGCAGGAACAGGAGCTGCAGCTGGAACCGGAACAGGAACAGGTGGAACGGGAATGGGAACGGGAACAGGACGGACAGGTGACGGACGGGTGACTGGTGGTCCTTGCGGTGATCCCAAGGCACTCGCAGTAACTCGCAGGGTCTAGCTATTGCTAGTAATAGTAGTAATGCACCGACAACCAGAGGAGTGCAGGGGCAGGGTACATATAGTCTGGGGAGGTGATCAGGGAGATGCAGCACACCTGCAGGAGGTGATCTGGGGTGAGTGGCTGCAGCTGATGGGACCGGTGAGGGGCGTGGCCACGGGAGGTGAAGAGAGGAGGACACAGAACAAGCAGACAGGGGACTGAGGGGACACAGGAGGAGAGGAAAGGAGGACACAGAACAAGCAGACAGGGGACTGAGGGGACACAGGAGGAGAGGTGATCAGAGGCAAAATGGAGGAAAACAGGAATCCTAACAACGATACGATGTGATACGATACAATACATTAGGATACAATACAATACATTAGGATACAGTACGATACATTAGGATACAATACAATACATTAGGATACAATACAATACATTAGGATACAATACAATACATTAGGATACAGTACGATACATTAGGATACAATACAATACATTAGGATACGATACATTAGGATACACTATTAGGATACAATACAATATACAGTACGATATACATACAATACATTAGGATACAGTACAATACATTAGGATACAATATACATTAGGATACATACGATACATTAGGATACAATACAATACATTAGGATACAATACGATACATTAGGATACAATACAATACATTAGGATACGATACGATACATTAGGATACAATACATTAGGATACACTATGATACATTAAGATACACTATGATACATTAGGATACAATACATTAGGATACAATACGATACATTAGTATACACTATGATACATTAGGATACAATACTTTAGGATACAATACGATACATTAGGATACAATACAATACATTAGGATACGATACGATACATTAGGATACAATACAATACATTAGGATACGATACATTAGGATACACTATGATACATTAGGATACAATACATTAGGATACAATACAATACATTAGGATACGATACGATACATTAGGATACAATACGATACATTAGGATACGATACAATACATTAGGATAGCATACGATATGAAACAATACGATACATTAGGATACAATACGACACGATACGATATGATACGATGCGATGGGATGCGATGCGATACGGTATTACGATACGTTACGATATGATACGATACATTAGGATACGATACATTATAATACAGTACAATACAATACGACACGATGCGATACGATGCGATGAGATGCGATGCGATGCGATACGGTATGTACAATACGTTACGATACGATACGATACGATACGATACGATACGGTACGGTACGGTACGTTACGATACGATGCGATGCGATGCGATACGATACGATACGATACGATACGATACGATACGATACGATACGATACGATACGATACGATACGATACGGTAGGATACGATAGGATAGGATAGGATAGGATAGGATAGGATAGGATAGGATAGGATAGGATAGGATACGATGCGGTGCGATGCGATGCGATACGATACGGTATTACGATACAATACGATGCGATGCGATGCGATACGATACGATACGATACGATAGGATAGGATAGGATAGGATAGGATAGGATAGGATAGGATAGGATACGGTGCGATGCGATGCGATGCGATGCGATGCGGTACGGTACGGTACGGTGCGGTGCGGTGCGGTGCGGTGCGGTGCGATGCGATGCGATGCGATGCGATGCGATGCGATACGATACGATACGATACGATACGATACGATACGATACGATACGATACGATACGATACGATACGATAGGATATGATAGGATACGATGCGATATGATGCGATACATTTGGATATGATACGATACATTAGGATATGATATATTAGGATACGATACGATACATTAGGATACGATATGATACATTAGGATATGATATATTAGGATACGATACGATACATTAGGATATGATATATTAGGATACGATACATTAGGATACGATATGATACGATGCATTAGGATAGGATAGGATAGGATAGGATAGGATACGATACGATACGGTACGATACGATACGATACAATATGATACGATGCATTAGGATACGATATGATACGATGCATTAGGATATGATACATTAGGATACGATACGATACAATACGATACGATACATTAGGACACGATATGATACGATACATTAGGATACGATACGATACATTAGGATATGATATATTAGGATACGATACATTATGATACGATACGATGCATTAGGATACGATACAATACATTAGGATACGATACGATACATTAGGATACGATATATTAGGATACGATACGATATGATATGATATGATATGATATGATATGATATGATATGATATGATATGATACGATACATTAGGATACGATACAATATGATATGATACGATACGATATGATACGATATGATATGATATGATACGATATGATATGATATGATATGATATGATATGATACGATACATTAGGATACGATACAATATGATATGATACGACACGATATATTAGGATACGATATATTAGGATATGATACGATACATTAGGATATGATACAATATGATATGATACGATACGATATGATACGATATGATATGATATGATATGATATGATATGATACGATACATTAGGATACGATACAATATGATATGATACGACACGATATATTAGGATACGATATATTAGGATATGATACGATACATTAGGATATGATACAATATGATATGATACGATACGATACATTAGGATACGATACAATATGATATGATACGATACGATATATTAGGATACGATACAATATGATATGATACGATACATTAGGATACGATACAATATGATATGATACGATATGATACATTAGGATACGATATATTAGGATATGATACAATATGATATGATACGATACATTAGGATACGATACAATATGATATGATACGATACGATACATTAGGATACGATATATTAGGATACGATACGATACAATATGATATGATACGATACGATACGATACATTAGGATACGATACAATATGATACGATACGATACGATACATTGGGATACGATATATTAGGATACGATACAATATGATATGATATGATACGATACATTAGGATACGATACAATATGATATGATACGATACGATATATTAGGATACGATATATTAGGATATGATACGATACATTAGGATATGATACAATATGATATGATACGATACGATACATTAGGATACGATACAATATGATATGATACGATACGATATATTAGGATACGATACAATATGATATGATACGATACATTAGGATACGATACAATATGATATGATACGATATGATATGATACATTAGGATACGATATATTAGGATATGATACAATATGATATGATACGATACATTAGGATACGATACAATATGATATGATACGATACATTAGGATACGATATATTAGGATACGGTACGATACAATATGATATGATACGATACGATACGATACATTAGGATACGATACAATATGATACGATACGATACATTGGGATACGATATATTAGGATACGATACAATATGATATGATACGATACGATACGATATATTAGGATACGATACAATGCAATACATTAGGATACGATACGATACATTAGGATACGATACATTAGGATACGATACAATATGATACGATATGATACATTAAGATACGATGCGATGCAATACGATGCAATACATTAGGATACGATACGATACATTAGGATACGATACAATACCATACGATACGATACATTAGGATACGATACAATACCATACGATATGATACATTAGGATACGATATGATACGATACATTAGGATATGATACGATACGATGCAATGCATTAGGATACGATACGATACATTAGGATACAATACGATACGATGCAATACGATGCAATAGATTAGGATACAATACAATACGATACGATACGATACGATACATTAGGATACGATACGATGCAATACGATGCAATACATTAGGATACGATACGATACGATACATTAGGATACGATAAGATACGATACATTAGGATACGATACGATACATTACGATGCAAAACGATGCAATACATTAGGATACGATACGATACATTAGGATACGATACAATACCATACGATGATACATTAGGATACGATATGGTAGGATACATTAGGATACTTTTTGTCCCCATGGAGAAATTTCCTTGGGCAAGTATTGCTGCATTTGATAGAGTAAATCTACCTTTTTTTTAAATGAGACAAAATGAATAACTGTGGCTGTAGTTGCTGTGTTGTCTCCTGTCAATCAGTTTGAAAGGGATCCAAATCCGTCTTCTGAATTCTGGTTCTGGAAGATGCTTTTATCTACACTTGAATCACAGATTAATAATAATCCAGCTCTGCTTGTCTGGAAACTAGACAGAATAAAAATTCTGTATTGCAGTGACGCATGAAGCAGCTGCAGTAGATAAGCATTAGTAAAATAATGTGAGACATTTGAGAGAATGAAGTATCAAAGAAGGGAACTAATGAAGCTAATGTCAAAGATGGAATCATCTATCATCTTCAACATTCCCTTTGACAGTCAGCGTTCCCATCAAACATTCAATGTTCATTAACGCTGTGCAGCATAAATAGCTGCGTAGTACTTTTCACAGGCATGTGTGTGTGTATTACTTATTCCTAAATATGGCTGTTGTTCCACTAATAATATGTACTTCTAAAATGTACATGTGCATGATGATTTTTGCCTGTATTTATCCTCAGGAACATCCTCTCCAGCTTTTCCATGTCCAAACGAGTACACTGGAACAAAAAAAGTATGGATGAGAGAAACAGTCTGAAAAATTATGTAAAAGTAGACAAGAAACTGGTATGGTTTTTTTCAATGGGATAAAATGTTTTCCCACCAGTGTAATTGTCATATTATTTGGAGCCCGCCTGGTTTGAGGTACAGTAGTTTCTGTAGGTGGGTGTGGGTCCGCAATGATGAGTGAACACAGCAACGAGAACTGCTTCTGTTGAGTTTATGTCAGAAGAATGTGGATTTAACTGTGGTATTAGTTGATCACAAGAATATCTGCCATGTGGGAAACTTCCTGTTGGGAAATAGATTGGATCATTTTCAAATTTTCAGTATTGCTGTTGGTGTTGTTGGTTCTGTCAGAACCTGTAGTAGAACCAGTAAGAATGGGACACATTAAATTTTTTACCAGAAGCTGTCCCTTCATGAAATGTGTGAGTCACTGAGGTGACATGTACCACATTTATGGAAAAACTATCCAATAGTTGTTGAGACTTTTCCCCTCAGGGGATCACCACAGTCATGAGGCTTCATCTTCAGGGCAACATGCATGTTATATATATAAATTCCCTCCCAATAAATATTGATAAAGTTTAGTCTGGACCAAAGTGGTCTGACCAACAGACAGACATTACCAGTGAGCTCCTGAGAAGCAACTGACATGCTGCCACTGTGGAAGACAGTGTTCATACTTTCAATAGTGCAAAACTGACCAATCCAGCCTCAGGAGAGAAGTAAACATCACTGAGGATCATACTCGTCAACTGCTAAACATTTTAAATCAGGATACTCAGAGTTCCCCACGTGCAGAGAAACTCTGACCTTCATCTGATGGAGAAAACACTCCTGAAATAAGTTAAAAGAACTCCAACTCTCTCCAACACAAGGACACTCGGACCCTGATCTCCACGGCATGCCTGGCAAAAGTGAAGCTCAGCTTTTTTCAGTTGCTTTGCCCCCCACCATCACTCCCACCGCCAACACCACCACACCCCCATTCTTGTGACCCCTCTCAGATACCCCCACCGTGCAACTGGAGCTATGTATGGGCCCAGGGTGGGAGAGGGGTGGTGAGGAGGGTGAGAGGGTACAGCTGCAGTACCCGTCTTGGATGACTGAGATGTAAATGCGTCCCTTTCACAAACTGTTCAGAGTATCAGTGCAGCGGCCCTGGCCAATGAGGGCGCAGCAGGCACTAAAATGGCCAAGCCAATGAGTGAGTGTCTGCCGGGTATATAAACAGGGAGCAGAGACCTCCGGAGTTGGGTGACCCCTATTTTGGCTGTGGTGAACAGGATTTGATCCCCAGGACTGTTACTTCTTTTCTTGTCTGGTGTACAGGTAAAGACATATCACAGAAATGATTAGTTTTGTGGCGTTAAAGAAGGAGCAGAATTGGATGAATCTGGAGAACTTTACATATTTTATTTTTAAAATGGTTCAAATAACTTTTTTTTGGCTCCTTTTTTCTACAGTGAGGGTTTTGGACTTAAAAGTCAACCATGAACTTAAAGTATCAATGCATAACAGTTTTGATATATTTACATCCACATGATGCACTTTCTGAAAAAAAAATCCCTACAGATGTCTCCATTTGGTCAGATTATTCTCAGTTTTGTGAAAATCTGCATGAAGATAGTGTTGTAGCATTGCAGAAGATGCAGTGAAGTTGTGTTTTTAACTTGTATCACTGCATCTGTTCTTACTGCCTGCAAAGTGGGGAAGTGATTTATGTGGACAGGTGCTTTACAGTTTGATACATGCAGAGGAGGCAGCCTGATGTCCCAGAACTGATTTTAATCATTTAAGAGTCACACCTTTGGCTTTTTGAGCTGCAGACCAGTCAGAAAATTCCTCTAAACTGCATCAAAAATGTTAATTTTGTAAACCAGTGTGGTTTATTACCAAAATGTTACGCTGCAGTTAGAGTATGGATCAGATTTCATGTGACTTAACAAGTGCGTCAATGTTTTATTACTCATGTGATCAGCCTATCAAGGGAAGATGAGACAAATTACAAAAAGGAAACATGAATAAGTCCAGAAATAATTTAAAGTAAAAGGATCTCGTCGGACTGTGGTTGGTAAAGTGGAAGGAAACACGTCTGCAGCTCATCAGACTTCTATCAGGAGTTCAGCATAGTGACAACTTTAAGTGTCTGATCCTGTAGTGTGATTCAAAGAAGGTGCATAATGTTTTTCAAATGGGATAAATATCTGTAGATATGTGAGGAGCCAAAGCTTAATTTATGTGTCCACATGTAATGTGGACAACTGGGATTGTATTTCTGCCAAGAGAATTAAAGGGTCGCTTGTATATGCTGAGGACATAAAGGTTACGGTCAGATGTGCTGCTGCTAAATATATCCAGCAGCAGGCACTCCTCCCCCGACTCTATTTCAACCGGACATCTGAGCTGCTGGAAATTGAGTGACACTTGTTACCAGGATTCCTCGGCTGACACGACTTAAACTCTGCAGCTGTCCTGCACAATATTTCCAAATGTTGTTGAATTTTTTGTGGCAGTTCAAATCACCTTCAGTGACAGATGTCAGATCAGGACGGATTGGTTTGTGATCATATCGAGCATCGGCTCAAACGTTTCCCTCTCTCTGCAGTGTTAGAAAGCAATCATGCCTTTCGGAAACACCCACAACAACTTCAAGCTCAACTACAAAGTTGAGGAGGAGTTCCCTGACCTGTCCAAGCACAACAACCACATGGCCAAGATCCTGACCAAGGAGATATACGGCAAGTTGAGGGACAAGCAGACACCTAGTGGCTACACTCTGGATGATGTCATCCAGACTGGAATCGACAACCCCGGTGAGACCCAGAGACACAATTAGACAAACACGTACGAACACCAAACTATTCTTATATTCCTGATACTTCAGTCTTCTAATTCGCTCCCTCTTCTCCCACTCACTCCCGTTCCTCAGGTCACCCCTTCATCATGACTGTTGGCTGCGTTGCTGGTGATGAGGAGTCCTACGAGGTCTTCAAGGATCTGCTCGACCCCGTCATCTGCGACCGTCATGGTGGATACAAGGCCACCGACAAGCACAAGACCGACATGAACTTCGAGAACCTGAAGGTACGGCAGCACTCTGCTTCATCACGAGCTCACCGCCAACCAGATAACCATCAAATGACCTCTGGACTCTTTTTCACCCGATACTACGTGTTATAACTTTGTCTTCAGGGTGGAGACCTGGACCCCAACTATGTCCTGTCCAGCCGTGTTCGCACCGGTCGCAGCATCAAGGGATTCACCCTGCCCCCCCACAACAGCCGTGGAGAGCGCAGACTGATCGAGAAGCTGTCCGTTGAGGGTGAGCTATTATTAGTTTGAGTACATCCTGCAAGAATGCGAAGGGTTGGGCAGTAACAATGGGCCATTCACGAGAAATAGATGGTGTCACTTAAGTACAAGAGGTGAACCCAACAAGGAAAGCCGTTGTTGTTCCTGATAAACCAGCCATCAGAGTAATCTCACCTGAAGCTCTCACTGCTCACCTTCATTTGATCTCCTGACTGTGACTTTGTCTCTGCAGCTCTGACCAGCCTGGATGGCGAGTTCAAGGGAAAGTACTATCCCCTGAAGTCCATGACTGATGCCGAGCAGGAGCAGCTGATCGCTGATCACTTCCTGTTTGACAAGCCCGTGTCTCCCCTTCTGACCTGTGCCGGTATGGCCCGTGACTGGCCCGACGGCAGAGGCATCTGGTAAGAATGACGGTTAACAACCTTCCAAAGCTCTCCCTTTGGCTTTGCACCTTCGTTATGTCCCTGCAGTACCTGTGTGTTTTACTGCATGTGGATTCATTGTCACTCAGGCACAATGACAACAAGACCTTCCTGGTCTGGGTGAACGAGGAGGATCACCTGCGTGTCATCTCCATGGAGAAGGGCGGCAACATGAGGGAGGTCTTCAAGCGTTTCTGCACCGGCCTGCTGAAGGTACACAGTGATTACACGTATATGTAATGATGGGACCAAGTGAAGCAGTGTGGACTGATGGAAGATGTTCCTCTGACTTTCCTTCTTCCTTACCTGCCAGATTGAGGAGATCTTTAAGAAGCACAACCATGGCTTCATGTGGAACGAGCATCTGGGCTACGTCCTGACCTGCCCCTCCAACCTGGGTACCGGCCTGCGTGGCGGTGTCCACGTCAAGCTGCCCAAGTTGAGCACACACGCCAAGTTTGAGGAGATCCTCACCAGGCTGCGTCTGCAGAAGCGCGGCACAGGTAAGCTCATACCGTCGTCAATATTCCCACAGAGAGAAATGTGACCTGGACACTGTGATGTGCATCTCATCCCTTGTCCTTCCTCTCCAGGTGGCGTGGACACTGCCTCTGTCGGTGGTGTGTTCGACATCTCCAACGCCGATCGTCTGGGCTCCTCCGAGGTGGAGCAGGTCCAGATGGTGGTTGATGGAGTCAAGCTCATGGTTGAGATGGAGAAGAAGCTGGAGAAGGGAGAGGCCATCGACAGCATGATCCCTGCCCAGAAGTAGAGAGGGACAATCTCATGCTTTTCTCGTGACTATTCATATGCAATCAAGCCAGCTGACAGGCGTGCAGAGGAAACAGCCGTTCACCTAGAGACTCTTGACTCTGCTAACCTCATTTTCTCCTTCCAGCTTTTTTTTTCCTTTTCTCTGTCCTTTGTTCCATCTTTTTCAAGTTCTCCTGTGTTGGTTGGTAACATCCTGGGATCAGCCTCCACTAAGCCGGGCTCGCCTGGCAGACGTGGCATCACCTACTTTTTGTTATAAAAAGTACGAATTATTGAAGCTGTTCATACTGCTCAATAAAAACCGCCCCATGAAACAACTAATTTTGGTCTTTCTTTTGTCGGAACAGTCACGTTAGGTTGTAAGGTGAAGCTGTGAAAACAAGACACTAAAATGAAGGAAAAAGTGCCAACATCAGTGAATTTTATTCATCTTCAGCTCCATGTTCTCCTTCTATACCACAACCACTCAATCTCAGTTTACAGTTTGCTTGAGAGGAGGAATTAAACAGTAGAAGAGAGTCAAATTACTCATACAGGTCAAATGTGTGTGTTTTCAGTTCTTCTTTTGCATATAACATCAACTGTTTCCAATGACAGTGCATGTTAAATACTGAGCATCCTAATACTGTCACCATCCACTGTTTAACCCACATCAGCGACACGCCGTCTGAGCAGGTACACAAGCATTTACGCAACACTCAGGTCAACAAAAACTCTTTTCAAGAATTTTTCACAGTAGATTCCACCTTAAGACAACGTTCATCCATCTTACACTAAGAGTGAGTTGTTTTACACTAAGTTATTTGCTTTTTTTGCCCATTTTTCTTCAAAAATTCCCACTGAAATGCTCAGCAGACGACTTGATTCATATTTGCGATCAGGAGACAGTGACGTAATGTTTTTTTTATGGCTTGAATGCAACCCAGAGCTTTCAACATGTCATGTAGTTATCAGGACCGGTGGAAATTCAAGTTAAAATGGAACCAAACTGCACGATTTATTTCTAAATGTCCTTGTGATGGATTTAAAACGGAACATTTTCCCCACATACGGTATGCTGTGGTACATTTTATGGCATCTCCGAAGACTTCTACAAACTCAGACACCCTCACAACAAGGTGGAGTGAAGTCACTGTGTCTCACCTGAGCCCTTCTGGTTGTTTTTTGTGAAAGGGGGAAGAATCTGGCCCTTCATCCAGCAATTCATGTCCTAACACCGACTGTGTCTGCATTTCACAAAGCCTCCAATCCTGGGTGTGTATCATTTTTCATTTTTTTCCCTAAAACCCAAACTCTGAAGTCATGCAGGATTGCAGGTTGGTTTTGTTCCCCATTGTCACTGACAGAAACTGCTTTAATCTAGAAGTACTTCCCTTGCTCTAGCTATAAATAAACCTTGAGCTCTAAGATATATACTATATTCATATATTTTATATACAGCCATTAACTGACTGATATAAATCCTGTTTTTTAATGATATTATTCTAAAAAATAAATAAAGTACCTGTGCAAATATCCACAAATTGAAGTGTTTCACATTTAAGACATTGGCGCCCTCCAGTGGCAAGTTCTGGGTATTACCTATACAGGTACACTGGAAGGAGCTGATTCAAGTCAAAGCAAAGTGCATTGAGGTCTATATTACCTAATGCTAATATACACCACAATGAGAAACGTCCAGGGAGAGGGCAAGGACAGACTCCCGGTGTCCGTTTTGGTGTCTGCTTCTCGCCCCGAGGCGGACGGCGGGTCAAAACCGGCCTCCCCTGTCGAGCTGCGCGGACACAGCACACACCAAGCAGGACTGAGAAGATGTCACACAACGTGAGAGAGTGGATGATGGCTGAGTGTTTCCCTGCGAGAAACAAAGCGACCCGCTCGGTGTGACGACGTGTGAGGGTGGCGGACAGATAAATGTTGGCTTCCCCGTTAAACGCAGGGAGTTGATGAGTTTAGGATGAGCAGGGGACGGGATGGAGGCAAGTGGGGGAGGTTGGGGGGGGGGATGGGGGTTGTGGGGGTTGGTTTGGGTCAGCATGAGCAAAGCCACAACTGAGAGATTATTAACAGTAAATCAGCAGCCAAACAATATGATCTCCGTAGCCTATGTAAATATCACAGTACGTTATTCACTAAAAACAGGGAGGGAGAATAGAAAGCTTTCTCAGGGGGTTTCTGACTCTCTTTTTTTTTTTTTTCTTTACATTAAATATGAACTGTATGAAGGCGCTGGGGGTAGTTCACTTTAAAGGCAACTGGACTAACAAGAAGAAAACACTGTCCACACTGCCTTCATCGTGCCTTTCTGGATACAGAATGCTCCCCCTGATCCGCACAGTCATCAATAATGGACAGAGCAGTTTATATAGGAGGGTGCATGTTACCTCTGTGTGTGTGTGTGTGTGTGTGTGTGTGTGTGTGTGTGTGTGTGTGTGTGTGTGTGTGTGTGTGTGTGTGTGTGTGTGTGTGTGTGTGTGTACAGGTGAGTGCGTAATCGGAGAGGTTTCTGCTGTTTGGCGGATCCACTTTTGGTGTATCTCACTGACATACTGAGATGATGACTGAGGTGAGATCACATGGCACCGAATAGAAAACCAATAGAAGAGCTGCATTGCACTGAGAGTACAGCAGACTCAGACTGCAGCTCACCCGCGCTTTAATCACCCTGAATGACTTCCACTGATGATCAGAGGGATGTTCTGGTGACAGTGCTGCTGTCGCCTCTTCAGTACAACGCTTTTGAAGGAAAGTAAAATGGATGAAATGGGGTGAAAGGTCAGAAATGCCAAATTATTGGTTTTTACTGCCAATGATGTGCCCAGACCCAAATTCACAGCGTGAATATATGGGTGTGGACACGCTCCACTGAGGATTGTTTCCAGTCATTGCATCCTACTGGGCCAAACTACTGCAGCAGCCTTTAACCAATCAGCATTGAGCACTGTATGTGCTGAAACCTTACCGCCGCTGCAACTACAATTACACAAGAAAATTGCTCGAGTTCAACGTCATCGCACACTGGTCTCTGATTGGTCCGCCACTCAAAGTGGCGTGCAAATGTTAATGCGAACAGAGTTTCCAGACTGTAATCACATCAAGGACTGAAGCTGTGAGCGACAGGCTGAAGGGGAATGAATCCAGCCAATCAGAGAGCAGGGAGGTCCATCTTTTGAGAGCCATCAACTTAATCAATTAAAACTATGGTATGTAAATTATTGAGCCTATCTTAATATAATTAAGAAAATCCGCTGTGTTCATTTAATTTTAAGTTCTGGTGCAGCAAAGACGTAAGTAAGTAAGTAAAACGAAGCTCTGAAACACTTTCTGCCACTGACCGCTGGGTTGGTTTCTGAAGAACAATGTCTACATTTGAAATTTCTGCTTTTTCAATGCAGAGAAACTAATGTGATCGAGAGGCCATGAGGCTCCCAGGTCATGAAGTTCAAGATCTCACTCATTAGTGTCAGATTCTGCCACTGATTTGATTAGATGTTGGTGTTCAACACCAGCCTCTGATTGGCTGCTTCACAGGCCCGTCAAACCTGCTCCCGCTGACCTTAATCCAGAGCAGTCGTCACTGCTGTATGTACACGAATGAAAGCAATGCTACGACTCTGGTCCGACTCTGATCACCGAGTCGGACCAACGCCACGCTTGTGCCTGTTTTTGTCCGTCAGCAGATAATCATCAGTGAGGGAACAAAACGGAGAGTGTGCGCAAAGGTGACATAAAAAAAGAAGAGTTTTAAAAAAAGGACTGGGTGGTGAAAGATGTCAGATGGACACGAGATGTTTTTCTGTGGTGGTGAAAATGGTGGGTAAAAACAATGATCGGAGCAATAAATAACAAAATAAAGAATTATTATGGCTAAGAGTAGCAATAAAAAATATTCAACTAGAATCTGTCTGATCAGGTCCAGTGGGTGCAGCAGCTCAGTGCAGAAGTAGACTGAGCTGGGTGGGGTGATTGGGTGGAGGGTGGAGGAGGAGGGGCGGGGGGGGGGGTGCTTCAGTCTCTGTGACTTCACGGATTAGGTGTGTGTGTATCAGTGTGTGTGTGAGAGAGAGTGTGTGTGTATGTGTGTGTGTGTGTGTGCAGGCGGGTAGTCTTGAAAGAGACAGAAGGAGAAGTCTTTTCTCTCGGGTCCAGCCCCTCGCCCCTTCTCTGCCTTTTTTTTTTTCTCTTCTTCAATTCCCTTTGCGCACACACATTGACAGTCACACAAAAACACACACTCGTGCGCAAACACACCCTCCGTTCAAAGTTCAAGGTCCTTAGAGATTTGGGTAGCGATGTCCCGAAAAGCTAGCGGTGCCCCCCAGAGTCGCGTGTAGCGCACCCCGTTAGAAGTCTCGGAGGTGCCCGTGGAAAGATGGCACACCTCGGCCTCGAAAGCCACGCGGCCCCCTGCCACGCCGTGGGTGCAGGAGAGCAGAAAGGGGCCGGCATGGTGGACCTGGCAGCCACATCCGAGCGCCGCCTCCCGCAGAGCCAGTACCACCTCCGCAGGGTCCCGCCTCCCACCGCCTCTCAGATCCCAGCCACGTCCGACGGCCCGGGGCTCGGACGCTTTTTGATACCCAGGTAGATGGCAACTGGGGGGAGGAGAACAGAGACACGTTCAGGCACCGGACCCTCCGACTGGTCTCATAACGTGTGTTTTCTAGGTTGTGCCGATGCAGGTGGAACACGCGTACTGACCTTGTGACCGCAAATCTCCTGATTCCCTCAGATTCATTTGTGACCCTGCAAGACAAACATAGTCAGAGGTCTATACACATCGGAGGAGACGGCATCCAGCAGTGGATATCATACAGAGAGACCAAACAAGCATCAGCAACAACAAGCACGTGATGTGCAGAACGGCGAGTCGTCTCCTATGGGAGTGCACTTCTATCTCCTCACTCACAGCTCTGAAAGCATGCATATGTGATGCTGTCCTTCAACATGGGATCGTTTCTGTGCTACACATCCACATTCACTGTTCCCAACAACACATGGGATGAACATTTAATGGGTTTCACCCTTCATAAAATAAAAACATGAAACACAATTTCTAAGGTATGTTTGTTCACAGAATGATGGAGGGATATCAGAGTCTCTGGAGACAATCACACCCCTGAAGTCAAACGTAAAAACTCAAATGAAACTTCCTTGATTGCAAACATGCTTGAAACCAAGTGTGTGAGACCTCGACAGGATGAAGATGATTCACGAGGCATGCAGACGAACTTTGTGAAGAAGTCAGGCAGATTCCAGAGAGCAGGCAGACGGATGGGGCAGCACAGGCAGACGAGAAAGAAGCGAGAGACATGGGAACTTACTAACTGTTTTTGATCCTTGTGGAAGAGTACAACCCGAGACTGATTTGTTTGAGCCCTGGCGCTTGGACGAGTCAAGGTTGACCCTGATGCCATGACAGGGGGGAAGCAGAACGAGATAAAGATTGATAAAAAAGGGGAGTCGGGGGTAAGAGCAGGGGGTGGGGGGGCAAGAGAGAATATAATTGAATCACAGGAAAGCAAGTGCTGGAAAAGAGCGCAGCGCGGGAGCTGATTGGCAAGGATAAAGCTGAGGTTTGATAAGATTAGACATGTGTGATTATGACGAGCAGGAGGGAGAGGGGAGCAGGGGATAATCCGGGGCCGCAGAAGGGCTCGCCAAAAGGCCCGGATGAATACGATGTTTTGATAAGCATGGATCCATTCCCGCGCTGTGCTCAGGCTGAACGGTGGAGCTTCACTGTGATTTCATATCAGATATATTTGATGTGCCTGGTTTGATTTAAAGAGAATATTACACTCACTGCAACAGCAAAGCAAGCAGTCAGTCCTAGACTGTAAAAAATAGAAGTTAGCCAAAATAAGAAGTGCAAACATCAGGGCCGAGTGCCCTTTTCCTGATGACCATATAAGGACATGTGGGTTAGAATAAAAGTTATGTAGAGTTTAGAGCAGTAGGAAGGATTGTAGAACCTGACAATGCAATAATAAATCAAGGATATGTACTGAATAGGACATCTCCAGCAAAAATAGTGCAAAAAATAAACTGAGTGTATGAATATCGCATATGTAGTTAAATAAATAGCAACAGTATTGCTATCTATCAGCCAACTGAATATTACGCAAAACTGAATATTACGCAAACTTATGACATTTTGGAAATGCATGTTCCTTTAGAGTTCGAAAAGAGGATTGATACCACTCGCATGTCTCTGTTAAATATTGAATTAATGCTGCATTGTATCATGTCAACACCCACTGGGAAAGTCTGGTTTCCCTGAACGCTCCAATATGCAGTACAAAAGTACAGAACTCCTGTAAAAAAGCAAAGAAACATGGACATCTCTCATTTAAACTGTACAACCTCAGTAATTTTAGCTCAGTTCAGCTGTCACTCAACTTCGTTCAGATTAACTCTTGTAAAGACGCCATGAACTGCTGGGGAGTTGATGCTTTTTAAAGAAATGTAGCTAACTGCGTCTTTCTTTATTTAATACTTTGGTGTTTATTTATTTTTGTAATTACTTCCGTCCCATGTGAAAGACTGTTAGCTTAACTTAGCACGAAGACTGGAGGCAGGGGGAAACAGCTAGCCTTGCTCTGCCTGAAGTTCAAAAAGGTCACTTTAACAGCACAATTTAAAAATAAGTATTTCATTTATTTACACAGTAAAACCACAGCTTGTCAATTCTACACACTGTCTTCTTTATAGATTAAATAGGACATATCACATGTTTATAACTTGTAACGTGTAGTGATGGTGTAACGTGTAACTTGTAGTGGAACGTGTAGTGATGGTGTGACGTGTAACGTGTAGTGACGGTGTAACGTAGTGATGGTGTGACGTGTAATATGTAGTGGCGGTGTGATGTGTAGCATGTAGTGATGGTGTAACGTGTAGTGATGGTGTAACATGTGGTGATGGTGTGACGTGTAACGTGTAGTGGTGGTGTTATGTGTAGCGTGTAGTGATGGTGTAAATAGGACATATCACATGTTTATAACTTGTAACGTGTAGTGATGGTGTAACGTGTAGTGATGGTGTAACATGTGGTGATGGTGTAATGTGTAATGATCGCATAACGTGTAATGTATAGTGATGGTGTAACGTGTAGTGATGGTGTAATGTGTAATGATCGCATAACGTGTAATGTATAGTGATGGTATAACGTGTAGTGATGGTGTAATGTGTAACGTGTAGTGATGGTGTAATGTTTAGTGACGGTGTAATCTAGTGATGGTGTGACATGTAATGTGTAGTGATGGTGTAACGTGTAGTGATGTTGTGATGTGTAGTGATGGTGTAACATGTAGTGGTGGTGTTATGTGTAGCGTGTAGTGATGGTGTAACGTGTAGTGATGGTGTAATGTGTAATGATCGCATAACGTGTAATGTATAGTGATGGTGTAACGTGTAGTGATGGTGTAATGTGTAATGATCGCATAACGTGTAATGTATAGTGATGGTGTAACGTGTAGTGATGGTGTAATGTGTAACGTGTAGTGATGGTGTAATGTTTAGTGACGGTGTAATCTAGTGATGGTGTGACATGTAATGTGTAGTGATGGTGTAACGTGTAGTGATGTTGTGATGTGTAGTGATGGTGTAACGTGTAGTGATGTCGTGACGTGTAGTGATGGTGTGACGTGTAGTGATGGTGTAACGTGTAGTGATGGTGTAACGTGTAGTGATGGTGTAACGTGTAGTGATGGTGTGACGTGTAGTGATGGTGTGACGTGTAGTGATGGTGTAACGTGTAGTGATGGTGTGACGTGTAGTGATGGTGTGACGTGTAGTGATGGTGTAACGTGTAGTGATGGTGTAAGATGTAGTGATGGTATAACGGGTAGTGATGGTGTGACGTGTAGCGTATAGTGTGTAGTGTGTGTGTAGCGTGTAATGTGTAGCGTGTAGTGTGTAGTGTGTAGCGTGTGTGTAGTGTGTAGTGTGTAGTGTGTAGCATGTAGTGTGTGTGTAGCGTGTAGTGTGTAGCGTGTAGTGTGTAGTGTGTGTGTAGCGTGTAGTGTGTAGCGTGTAGTGTGTGTGTAGTGTGTAGTGTGTGTGTAGCGTGTAGCGTGTAGTGTGTGTAGCGTGTAGCGTGTAGTGTGTGTGTAGCGTGTAGTGTGTAGTGTGTAGTGTGTAGTGTGTAGTGTGTGTGTGTAGCGTGTAGTGTGTAGCGTGTAGTGTGTAGTGTGTGTGTAGCGTGTAGTGTGTAGCGTGTAGTGTATAGTGTGTAGTGTGTAGTGTGTAGTGTGTAGCGTGTAGCGTGTAGTGTGTAGCGTGTAGTGTGTGTAGCTTGTAGTGTGTAGCGTGTAGTGAGTGTGTAGTGTGTAGTGTGTAGTGTGTGTGTAGCGTGTAGTGTGTAGTGTGTATGTGTGTAGCGTGTAGTGTGTAGTGTGTAGAGTGTAGTGTGTAGCGTGTAGTGTGTAGCGTTTAGTGTGTAGAGTGTAGTGTGTAGTGTGTAGCGTGTAGTGTGTAGTGTGTAGCGTGTAGTGAGTGTGTAGCGTGTAGTGTGTAGCGTGTAGTGTGTGTGTAGCGTGTATTGTGTAGCGTGTAGTGTGTAGTGTGTGTGTAGCGTGTAGTGTGTAGTGTGTAGCGTGTAGTGTGTGTGTAGCGTGTAGTGTGTGTAGTGTGTGTGTGTGTGTGTGTGTGTGTGTGTAGCGTGTGTGTGTAGTGTGTAGTGTGTAGCGTGTAGTGTGTGTAGCGTGTAGTGTGTAGCGTCTAGTGTGTAGCGTGTATTGTGTAGCATGTAGCGTGTAGTGTGTAGTGTGTGTGTAGCGTGTATTGTGTAGCGTGTAGTGTGTAGCGTGTAGTGTGTGTGTAGCGTGTATTGTGTAGCGTGTAGTGTGGTGTGTGTGTAGCGTGTATTGTATAGCGTGTAGTGTGTAGTGTGTGTGTAGCGTGTATTGTGTAGCGTGTAGTGTGTGTGTAGTGTGTGTGTAGCGTGTATTGTGTAGCGTGTAGTGTGTAGTGTGTGTGTAGCGTGTAGTGTGTAGTGTAGCGTGTATTGTGTAGCGTACAGTGTGTAGCGTGTGTGTGTAGCGTGTATTGTGTAGCGCTCAGTAGTGTGTAGTGTGTTGTGTGTAGTGTGTGTGTTGGAGGTCGCCCTGGTGCGAGCGTGGGGCAGCGGGCTGGCTTCGTGGTGGGACAGGGTGGGCGATGTGGGCGGGGCCGAGTAGACCGGGGGGCCGCGATCCCTCAGCTGTCCCCCGTGAAAGGTGCTGCGGATCGTGGAGCCCCGGGTCAGGCGGCATCGGTCCGAAGAGGAGGAGGAAGAAGCGGCTCCGGCCCCGGAGATGCTGAGGGTGGAGGGAGACCCTGCAGGCAGGCGATGGCCCAGAGAGCTGCAGCGAGGAAACAGGAGAGTTTATCTTCTCAGCCGTCACCTCTGGATTTACCACCTCAGGTCAGAGGATGTATGAACACTAATATTTCAGCAGGACTGTTGTTCCTGTACTTTTCACCATAGTCAACATTGTTTTCAAATGTTCCTACAATCCATCAGGCATTGAATTATCACAGTAAAAACAGCTCCACCCCCAACGCAGCACACCACCAGGCCCGTAGCGCTCAGTTTATTTTGGTTCATCTTTGGAGACACACCAAAGGAGTCCAGTTTATCACTCCGCTGTTGTCTTTCAACTGTGTTACAGGAGCTTTTGTTGCTTCCTGCCAACCAGAACGGTGTTTCTGTGGGTTTTCAGTCTGATTTGGAGGACGAAGGCGTGCTGTTAAAGGAGGTCGGCGAGCTTCCAAGACACAAAACGTACTGAGAAGTTCTATTTCAGATTTTCACACATCCTCCAAACAAAAGAGCAGCTGAAAGTTTCTACCCTTTAAAGTAAATATTTTCAGACAGAATGACTGAAACAACAATCTCTCACCTGCCTTTCAAAGTTTGTATGCTTTTTAACCACCTGCTTAATCTATGAAATATATGTACCGGCAGTTATGAATATTAAAAACACCCCAACATAAAGTGGTACCTGTTGTCTTTGCCGTTTTGCAGAAGAGAGTGTCTGTCAGCGCCGGAGCGGTCTGTGCACACGTATGTGTTCCTGCGAGCCATGGCGCTTCCAGGGATGTTATTCTGTCCAGAGAGGGAGAGTTTAGATAAAAGTCTTCAACTACTTACGTTAAGAAGAAGATTCTAGAAGTGCAACTACTAGAGGTGTAAAACCTGTGATGTGGAGATCTGTCAATGGATTCCCACTGGAGGTGGACAAGACTTTATCATATTGCATCTATATACATATATCTTAAAATGCTCACAAAATATACAAACCAACATTTATCAAACAATAAAGATTTGTTTCTGAAACCACCTTCAAACTAATAAAAAGAGAGTTGAAGTTGAGGATAAATAAAAGTTACAGTTTAAGAATAGAAACAGAACTGAGGGATTTTATCACCGTGATTGTCTGTAAAAACTGGTGCTAGTGAGTATAATGGGAAAAGGAACAGAAGAATGTTAAGGTGGTCGGACGTGTAAAAAGCTCATTGAGCCTTATTACATAAGTAAAAAAAGAGGCTTTGCATGCACGAGTGTGGTTTGGAAAAAAACGAGAACGCTAATGATGAAAGTGAGAAAAGCTCTGATCTCACATGGACTTATGAGACAGTTTGTAACTTCCTGACTTCTCTCAAGTACGACAATAGTGACACATCAGGTAAAGAAAACACAACATCACTCAGACGTCATCCTGAACTGAACAACAGATCTGACCAGTTTTTTTTAAGAGAAATCTTAATAAATTAATATTATTAAATTTTTGATACTCTGGAAACTCCTGCTGCTTTGTCAGCTGCACACACTCAGCTGAATTATTGTAATCCTGAATGAAAAGTCTAAACCTGACGACTGTAAACTGGAAGTTATAAGGATGAACTTTTGATCTCCTGATGACATGATGTCTGTGTTTCAGTGGTGTTTTGTTTGGACGACAATGTCAGCAGGAGAACTACAGGAGTCTTTATACTTCTTCATGATTATGTTGGCCAGTTCCCCTCCACTCAGGGGCCCTGATGGTCAAACCCGTGGCCCTTTGCCTCCAGAGCCACCTCCTTCTTACCGTGGTGGCAGTCATGTCTTTGCGGCGGTCTGGGATCTCGGACTTGTTGGGGTTGTTGGCACTGCTGACCATCGGGCTGGAGGGAGGCAGGCTGTGGCTCCCCATCACGCTGCAGCTGGCCTTACGCGAAGGCATCCGTCCCTCCCGTAGCTCCCGCTCGCCCGTGCTGGTCGGGCTCCGTTTGGGGTGCATGACGGGCATGGAGGGCCCGCCTTTGTTGTGGAGGACAGCAGAGCACACACACACAGACTCATATAAGGAATATTCTGTAGCTACAGTGGCTTCTGCAAAAGCAGGGCTCATCCACACAGCTGGTTTAATCATAGAGGAACTATAAGGCTGCAACCAACATTGTTTTCATCAATATTAGGTCTGGGAATTATTTCTTTGGTGTATCAAATCTTAGAAAAATACCTTTTATTAATCCCTGATGCCCAACGTGACATATTGAAATTGCTTCAGTTGTCCGAACAACAGTTGAAAACCCCAAAATGTTGAGTTTACTTTCGTAGAAAACCAGGAAAAAATGACTTCAGATTAATTTGTTATTAAAGTTTTTAAGTACTACTTCCTTTTTGGGTTCCTGAGGAAGCAACAAAACTAACATGTAGGGGAACAATGCAGATGTTGGTCCTGGGGGCCGTGAGGAAGTTAACAGCTCCAGGTTTGATAAATGTTGGGCTCAGAAAAGATACTCACAGAAGTCGCTGTGTCGTCGTTGCCGGTGGTAGGTGGAGGCACTGCGCTGGGTCTTGCTGTGTGAGGAGGAGGTGGAGGAAGAGGAGGAGCCCGTGGCTGAGGAGTGCTTGTTGGTCCCGTTGGTGATGGGGCTCGGTCGGACCCTCGCCAGGGACAGGCTACTAGCGGAGCGGGCCTCACCGCTCTCCTGAAATGTCCCGGTGGTATTAGATAGCAAAGGGTTAAAAAGTGTGTGACACTGTGGGGTGTTTGAAAAGTTGAGCGTCATACATATAAAGATATAAGATATTCTCAGCACTGACAGAGATACAAACGTAGCCCAAGTAAATGAACCAAAAGTTGATGCTAAACACTTCTGACTGTTAGTTTTGCTTCTTTGTTCTTTGATCAGATATTTAATTTGTTTCCTTCCAACTCAACCATCATAGAGAACGTATCACCAGATACATGTAAAGGTTTGATGGAAGTGAAGTGGTCTCTCCAAGGCCCGACTGAACCCATTCATTCTAGCTAGATCCAGTAACTCCCCTGTTAATATATTGTACTTACTGTATGTACATGAATATGCACCGTAATATTGACAGAGCTGAAGAGAACGTGTGCGATTTCCCTCAAGCTGCAGGCAACCACAGGACAGGTTTAGGCTTAATTAAAAATCATTTTTATTAAACTCTTAGATCATACCTCTTTGGCCTCTTGTATTTTTTGCAATTTGTTAAACAAACTTGTTAAATATATAGAGAAAAACTGTGCAGATATTCAGCACCAACATTTTCTGATTGAAAACACAAATAGTCTGGATAGATTTTTGCAAACTTCTTGTATTGATGTTTGTTTTAGGAAAAACAATAAACACTGATGTATGTAAAGAAATTAGGTTTATTGTGTTGTATTCAAAAAGGGTTTTGGAGAAAAATACAGGATATTTTTTTTCATGAAATAAGGTATCAGAAAGGTGAAACTGCACCTTCTGATAGGTGATTTTTTTTTTTTTACTGACAGTTGTTAACCCAGGAAAAGGCCCTCCTGGTGTTTCACTTACTGCCGGTTGCTCTGGTAATATTGTCAGCTAATATGCATGAATAAATAATAATAAAATAAGGTGGATCTGCAGAACTCACATCTCCTTTGCGACCCAGCAGTAAGTAGGTGGCGGTGACCTCGTTGTATTTCTGATTGAGCAGAGAGTCTTTGATTTCCTCCGGCGTGAAGCCCATCCCGACCATCACCTCTGAGCAACACAACACAAACAAGAGGTGAGAAAAGAAACGGAGAGGCAGAAGGTCTCGCATCCTGCCTACATGGACTTTAGGTTTGGTGGAGCAGCTGACGTAGCAGTGGCTCCGGCCGACTCACCGATGCGAGCTGGATCACTGTAGTCCTCGACGGGTTCTATGTGGGGCTTCAGGTCTTCCCCGTCATACCCTGCATTTATCCACTTGTCCTTCATGACTTGCTGAAAGTAAAAAACATCAACACAAAAAACGCTGATTATGAATTTCACAGCAGGTTCGCTCCAGCCGTGCTGCGTGTTGCGCCGCTCACCTCCAGCGTGCAGCGTTTGGAGGGATTGAGCACCAGGAACCGGCGAAGGATCCCCTCACAGTCTGTGGACATGTAGAAGGGCACACGGTACTTTCCCCTGAGCACACGCTCCCTCAGCTCCTGTTGGTCACATGTTGCACATGTTGTTTACCACGAGATCGAGCCGACGCACAAACAAGAAGGAAGCTACAAAGACACACTGTAATACAGCTACAAGAAGAACCGTAGCATTGGTCAACTTCCTGTTTTTACTGACATCTTTAAGTTTTTTACCTCAGTATCTTTATACTAATGGAGAAGACCTACTAACAACCTCCCCTCCCCCCATCCATCACTGCTGGGGAGCAGTCAGATATGAGAGGGGTTAAATACACATTTGTCTCCCCCGTCTGGGAGAACTTTGGGGGGCCATTCATTGCCATCTGCTGGATTTTGGATAAAACCACTATTTAAAAAAAAAAAAAAAAATTAGCAGCAGGTCTCTCTACATGGTGCATTAAGATCACAGAACACAAAGACAAGAAGCATTTCAGGGGTCTCCATTGACGATTTCCAGAGTTTGACACAAAATTCTGATGCCATTTGCTCGTGGTTACGGAGAAATCGCTTTTCTGACGGACCAACGATTACAAAAATGTGCGTAACTTGGTTGATGATTTAGATCAAGCAACCAAACTTGGGACACTTACTCACTAAAGTTACAGCCTCCTCCTGATCCATGCATGTAACATTTGTGTTTCAAGCGGAAGATGTCAAACTGTAAACTGCGGATCGAGTCATGAGCACCACCGGCTGGCTTTTCTTCGACATTTGCAGGGTTGTGCACCATAAATCGGTCCTCCAGGGTCAGACTGTCAACACAGAGTTCCACTGGGACCTTCTGAGACATCTGAGGGAAAACATTCGCTCCAAACAACCTGAACTGTGGCGCCATGGCAACAGGCTTCTCCAACATCACAACATGCCGGTTAAAATTTGGGAGAATCGTCACTCCCCATCACTCAGACATACTGGATTTCACTTCCTGCCAATTCTGTCTGCTCAACAAAAACTTGACACAAACTTTGATGTGAGCTCTCTGCTCAAATTTCAGATGCATGGAGAAATCCCTCACATTTCCCAGCATGCCCTCTTCCCTGGTAACTTCTGAGAATAAAGCAACCGAGTAAAACAGATGTTTTTAACTACAAATTCAGATAGCCTGCATGAAATAGGCTGTGGCTCAAAACCATACATGTACAAGATAGGAAGAAGAAATATATAGGCCAACTGGAACACTGTATTACGGTGACCATACGCAAATGTGACGCTACAGGATTTAGCATGCACGTACTCGAGCTGCAATTACACGTGGGAAGAGATCATCTGTACAAGTGATAGTAAAACAACACGAGTAGAAAAAAATAGATCTACCTAGCTGGCAGACAAATCGTGTTCATACATTTTGATGTACCATTGTCTGCCGTCTATGCCCACTGTTACTGTAACCTGAACTCATCATCGAAGGTACTTCATGCATTGAAGGTTTATCGCATGCAGTTACAAACTTTGTGTCTTTGGTACACTTACAGTATGGAAGGCAGATTAAGCCAAATATCTGATTCATATTGCTTGTAACTGTTTCTGAACATATTATTAACAATCACACAACATTTGATTTGAAGGTTTTGTGATTAAGTTTTATATTTTATGTTTCTACCGTCTTCTCTTGCACGGAGCTGCTGTAACTTCTCACTGAGTGACACCTCCGAAACCCAAATCAGCCAGCGCACTAATCACTAATCACTAATCACTAATCACTAATCACATGCTCGTGGTTACTGCACAAAACACACACCGCTCTACTGATTTGGGGTCAAGCATGGACGGACATACGAGGTGTCACCGTACCTCTTTCATTTTCTCCAGCTGTGACCACAACAGCTGAACTTGAACGTTTTGCAGGAGTGTGAGGATCCTTAACTTTTCTTGGGATGAAAATTGGATGTATTTTTACTGCCGTGTCATTCATACAGTCCGATATGTTCTTGAGCATACAGCCGTTCTCAAAATGTCTGCTTTCTGTTCCCAGAGTCAGAACTAAACATGGAGAAGCAGCGTTCAGTTTCTATGTTCCACATATCTGGAACAAAGTCCCAGAAAGCTGCAGGTCTGCTGCAACTTTCAGCTCCTTTAAATCAAGACTGAATACTTCTGTTTGCTGCCTTTCATTCAACCACATCTGAGGATCTTGATTAATTTTTTGCATGACAGCAATGTATTTCTGTATTTGATGTCTTTCACTGTAACTTTATCCATTTTTAGCTTGTTTTTGTTTCTTTTATTTTAAAGTTGTAATCACTGCAATCATATTAAAATGTATCTTTCTCATGCTTGATGTCTTGATGCGTTTAATGTTTTTATGTAAAGCATTTTGAATTGCCTTGTTGTTGAAATGTGTTCAACAACAACACTTGCCTTCAGGTTCTGCCCATCAAAGGGCAGCGAGCCGCTGACCAGCGTGTAGAGGATGACACCCAGACTCCAGACGTCCACCTCAGGCCCGTCGTACTTCTTTCCCTGGAAGAGCTCAGGCGCCGCGTACGGCGGCGAGCCGCAGAACGTGTCCAGCTTGTTGCCCAGCGTGAACTCATTGCTGAATCCGAAGTCGGCGATCTTGATGTTGGCGTCAGCATCCAGCAGAAGGTTCTCCGCCTGAGTCATACATACAGTGATGCCGACGAGGAGGCGGGGATGGACGGAGGCAAGAACGCAAGAACACACATGAACATGAGTTGTGATGATAAAAAAGAGTGCAAACCATAGACAGATGGGGGAGTGGGGGTGGTAGTGGGGGTGGTGGTCGGGGTGGGAATGTGTGTGTGGGGGCGGGGGGGGGGATTATGCTTGCATGTTGTCCAACAACAGATACTGGAACTGACTCATACTGTAGATATGTCATTGTGTTCAGGATTCAGCTCCCTCCCACCTGCCCAGATTGTTAAAAAAAAACCTGCCTCTTCACTAAAATGCTAAAAGAGTCTTTTCATGGACACAGATTGAGACTAGTCCCAGATTATATCTTTCAGTTCAGTGTAATCTGGCAGTGGAAGAAATTTGCTAGTCTTGGACTAGCCTTAATCCTCCATTTCTGAAAGCTGCGCAAAACATCTTCCGAGCTTTCTCACCTTCAGATCTCTGTGGACGATGTTCTTCGTGTGGCAGTAGTGGACGGCGGAAACAATCTGTGAACACGAGGAGACACACAAACCTGAAGTATCAACAGAGGAAGAGGAGGGTTGGTGCAACGTGGGCATCAGGAGGGTCAACAAAATCATACCTGCCGAAATTTGGCTCTGGCTTCAACCTCCTTCATTCTCCCATGAGACACGAGGTAGTCAAACACTTCCCCTGTGAGAGAGCACATGAAGTCAGGTAATAAAGTCAGATGCATTACAGTTAGACAACAAGTTGATTAAATGTTGCTGATGGACACATCAATTCACTTATTAATATTTAATAAGGTCCAAGTGCTTTCAAGGTGTCACCATCAACTTTACCGTCCTCAAGGGGGCATTTGTGTTGTAATCACACAACATGTAATTAAAGGAATAGTTTGATGTTTTGGGAGATGCACATATTTGCTGAGTTAGATGAGAAGATTAATACACTCTCATATCTGTCCATTCAATATGAAGCTGCGTCAATTATCTTATCAGTATAACGGGAAGCAGTTAGCCTCGCTCTGTCCGATGAAAACAAAATGCATCTTACAAGAACCTCTAAAGCTCATAATGAATATTTTTACTCTTATTAATTAATATAAATGAATTAGTACTATTATTACGTAAGACTATGTAACTTTGGATGGACAAAATAATATCCTCTTTTGGGGTGTGCTAAAGGGTTTTGCTTTCATAGAGGCTAATATTATCTAATGTTAGCAAAGCGTAGGTAGATACTGTGGTGAATTACATTACACATTACACAACTTTTACACTCTTTTGTTGAGTTTTTTTTTTTTAGATGTGTTTCTGGCATCAAATTGAAAATAAGCATACATTTTGTATAAAACAATACAATTTCTCAGTTTTAACATTTGATATGTTGTCTTTGTTCTATTTTAAATCAAATATGGGTTTGTGAGATTTGCAAATCATTGCGTTTTGTTTTTATTTACCTTTTACACAGCATACCAACTTTTTTGAAACAGGGTTGTAAATCTCAACTAGGAAGCCATATAACATATAACAATAATTAACTGTAAGAAAATGCTAAAAAAGAAAAAATATGCAGCGCCCCGTCTTTTCAGATTGGTATAATCACTTAGACGTTGTTTTATCATTATGTTTGAGCATCTGCTTTAGTATGTACACTTCAACACACTGTATAAAAAAAAGGTAGAACATTTTGTTCTTCACGGATGTTTGAGCACCACTGCAACTCCCTGATACTTCCTTATGGTTCTTTTTTACCAGACTAAAAGTAACATGTGCCTGGAAGAAATCACATTTAAAACGGTTCCTTTGACATTCTCCAAGGTCACAGTAAGCAAACGATAAGGTCTGAGCCAGAGCATTGGTGACAAGAAACTGACACAAATAAAGCCATAAAAGAGTTGAACAGATGCAAGAAGAAAAAGATGTTAAAGACATCAGATGTGGTGGCATTACTCCTAAAATTGTATTCAATGTCATTTTAAATGGCAGTATCATTACTGCACAGAGGCTGCTCAGTTATTCATGTTGTGGTTCATATTGATATGAAGTTTGAATGCAGAGCAGCAATTAGGGGAAACTCAAGAGTCATCTTTAATGTAGAAAGTCTATACGGATTAAGAGGAAGAAAATGTTGCGCGTACCATCATGTCCGAACATCACGTTTGGATAGGTCAAATAGAAAATTTTAAAAAAACAATTAATTAAATTTAATTTTGGGGTTAAAATTGATGGAAAAGAAATTGTAACGAGTGATGCTGTTATTCTTGTGCCCATTTGATTTGGACTAATTTGTATATATTTCTAGAATGAATGACATCAGAAAACTGAAATTTTCCAAGGTAATGAAATATTTTTTCTGATAAAGATTTATATTCACTATGAAGCAGTGACAACATCACTGATTGTTGCTGCTCTTTTAACACTGTGGCCAATACTAGATTAGATAATGCAAATGTAAAATTATGAATTTCCGTAACTGCTGAGGGAATAAAGATGTAGATCTTTAAGAAACACTTCAACATGCTAACTTGAAGTTAGACCATTTTGATATCTGTACTACTAAACTAACTTTATATTGTGCATACAGTCGTGAGAGCTGTGAGCTCCTGGTTATGACACGGGAAGTCATGTGAACGGTGTGCTTGGTGTTCAACAAATAGACCAAGATAGATGGCGTCTAGAAGCCAGAGAGATGTACAATTTAGTGAGTTAGCAGACAGGTTCCTTATGCAGGAAAAATGCACAATGACTGTTAGAACATCGTAACAATATATGAGCCTAACATCTGATTAAATATGAACAGAAGTGTCAGCAAATCTGTCACAACCCAACAATCAAACCCTTTGTAAATGTACATAGTTACAATGGGAAATACAAAACCCTTCGGACAGAGCCAGGCTAACTGCTCCCCTTGTGTCCAGTTTGTTCTGCTAAGCTAATTATGCTAACCAAGTGCTGGCATAAGCTATATATTTGGCTGACAGAGATGACAGTCTTCTCCTATAACTCTTGGCAAAATGTTTAACTATTTCTTTAAGCTGTTTTGCAGACATGAAATAGTTGGTTTTGGACACTTTACCCTTTAATACTGTGTAAGGTTAAGTTCCACCAAATCTCTGCATCATAGCATCTCCTGAACATGACGGCCGATGTACCCACCTCCGCTGGCGTACTCCATGATTAGGTAAAGGGTCTTATCCGTCTCAATCACCTCGAACAGCTGCACTGTAGCCCGAAACAGAATCAGATTAAAATCAAATACATATAAACAAATCCTGCTCACATCATAAATGATAGCACAGCCATCTGCCTGTCTATCTTAATACAGAGGAACCCGCCACTAATGCTGTGGGGGGTTTTGATTCATGAGACAGTTCAGCTTTAGAAAATCCAACCTCGTGACCTCTATACGAGACCTGAGACATCGCCGCTGCAGTCCGGTCAACAAACGCTCTCAAGCTTATTCAAAGCATTATACTAATCACACACAGAGCTACACATGCATGGATGCACATACACAACGACAAAGCAAAATAATGTGCCTTACCTATGTTGGGGTGATTTAAACCTTTCATTATTCGTACCTCCCGAAAAAGCTGAAAGAAGAAACAGAATTTCAAAGTCATGATATATAAAGTTTGGTTTGCAGTCTCTTTATATTAGTGATGAAGGCGTTTTTGCAGATTGTTCATGGAATAAGTTGGGCAGGGTTTCTCAGCATCTTCTGTCTTTATCCCAAAGAATTCCCATGATCCCAGGCTGTTATGTTTTCTGATGCCTCTTCATTTCAACAGCTGAAATCAACTGTCAAAGAGTGATATGAGGTCATTTGTAGCTCTGAACTGGTTCCAAACTGGGAACATGGAGTATGACAGACTTTTGTATTTACACACTACGGACGGCATTAATAAAGACTTGAGATTGAGTTGCAATTGCAGCAGGTGCAGGAGGTGGTGTTTTTGGAGGTTGCTGCATTGATTTTGAAAACTGCAAGTCCCACTTTATGGAAGTGTAATTTTAAAACACTGGTAAAACCTTTAAAATGGAAGTGAAATGACTTAACTTCTATTCTCTTTACTGTAAATAAAAACATCAAGCAGATAAATTTGTGAGAAATTTAAGTTTGATCTCAAAAGTTGATGTTAAATCAAAATGAATAATTTTCTAATTGAACAATTTAGCAATTTTGAAAATTTCAATTGCAGTTCACAATCTGATATCTGTGCATCAAACATGAGGGGGACTTTATGTTTGACTCTTTTGCTGTGATCCAGATGTTGTACTTGTGTTCCAGATGTTGTACTAGTGTTCTAGATATTGTACTAGTGTTCCAAATGTTGTACTTGTGTTCCAGATGTTGTACTTGTGATCCAGATGTTGTACTTGTGTTCCAGATGTTGTACTAGTGTTCTAGATATTGTACTAGTGTTCCAAATGTTGTACTTGTGTTCCAGGGTTGTACTTGTATTCCAGATGTTGTACTGGTGTTCCAGATGTTGTACTAGTGTTTCAGATGTTGTACTAGTGTTCCAGATGTTGTACCTGTGTTCCAGATGTTGTACTTGTGATCCAGATGTTGTACTTGTGTTCCAGATGTTCTACTGGTGTTCCAGATGTTGTACTAGTGTTCCAGATGTTCTACTGGTGTTTTAGATGTTGTACTTGTGTTTTAAATGTTGTACCTGTGTTCCAGATGTTGTACTTGTGTACTAACGCTCTACTCTGAGTACATCAGTGTGTTCTCTCTGTCAGTACAGAAACATCAGAACACTACAAGTTCCAGGATGAATCACTCAAAACGCTCCAAACAAGAAGAAGTGTGAAACTCTGAACACTTTCCACCCTAAACAGTCGCCATCTTGGCTCCGTAGAGGAAGGGGCGGGGCCACCAATGTAAAGGATTTTCAAATTAAAAGCGTGTGAGGAAGCTGCAGCTGTTCCTGAACACAACGTGTTTGTTCTCCACTGCTGCTGGACAGAAGAATCAGAGTGTTTATTGAGTGTTAAACAGAAGACACAAAAACACACTGAATTCTGGGTAAAATAATTAAAGCTGCAGATATTTTGGAAGCTGATGTGGTCACATGATGAGGTCATTTCCTGTCAGTGCAGAACAGCAGTGTAGATTTGAAACAACACAACTCTGTTAAAATTCAAGTACAACACAGTCAGAGTCCTAACATGTAAGAGTATCATTAGTTAGTGTAACGGAGGGAAGTCTGTGATCTGGAACGCAGCATTGGTCTGTTTTACAGCATCCATCATGAGTCAGATAACGTTATAGCATTATAAAAGTATTATTTTAATACACCGATTCACAGATTAGTGAAGGAAAACTTCATTAAAAGCACTTGGTTGCACATTTAGCATATAATCGTGTCTTTATAGCAAACGGAAATCGAACTAAGACCAGTAAAAACAGACCAATGTATACTTGTGTCCTAAAAATAAGAATATCCTTCTGAGACTTTGTGAAAACCTCATCATTAAAAAAAAACAACAACACATGGCCCACACACAAACGTGATTAATCTGCAGCCAAAATCAGACCAACTTCTCCTCTGCTTGTAATCTGTCCACTCTAGGGGAAATGTTTGTACACTTCTGCCAGAGCAGTGCCGTGGATTAAAAGTGAGCCAGCTCCCCTGTTTTCATGTACATAACAGTACAGTGCGTCTACAAAAGGCCCTCGCTGAAGACCAGCGGCTCTCCTGCATGTCGTCACGTCAAACAAAGAAAAGGAAACAGAGAAAATGATGGTGCGAAATGCTTTTCTATCCTCTTTCCTCACCCCGACCCCTCCTCCTTTCCGATATGTCTCCCTCCATTCCCTCCTCCTTCATTCAGCTCCTCTAGCAGTGCCCCAACGTCACTGTTGCCATAGCAACCCAGGTATTAAGCCCGGGCTCTTTCCCAGCTTTCTCCAGCTGTGCTAGAGGGGAATCTTGGGATACGTAGTGCTGAAGCGTCTCTTCCTCATCATCCGGGCTGTCCCGTTAATTCCTGGCTCATCACGGTAAGGCTGAGCGGGTCAGATCCTTCAAAACAATAAACAATCCCGCGGCAACATGTTCAACTCCGGTCACTGCTAACGACTGAAAATAAACAGCAAACCCACGATAAAGCTGACGGGGACGGATGTGCGTGTTCTGCGGCAATAAGGCTCCTGTTACAACTACTGGCTGTAATTAAAATCTATCACATAGAAAGAAACGGCTGGAAAATGTAAATTTTAGGATGTGTTCGGTCTTGAAAATGCACAATTAAAGTGATTTAATCTAATTATATTTTATTTTCAGGCGTCAGGGGCCAGTGTAAAAATCTACTTCTGTAATTATTTGAGAGTAATCCATCTTCATGGATGTTGAGTTTTGATTTTCTCATCTGTGATTTCACCTCCCTCCTCTTTCCGTCTCCCCTTTACATACATTATTGTCCAGATTATGTTAATATTGTCTCTTTCATGTCTTCAGTCCTGAGGATTTTCTCTTGCCCATGGGTGTGTAAAGAAGTCCACTATCATCATCGACCAACTGAGGAGTATCCTCTTCAATCAGCGGCCGATCCTTTGCCTTTTTTCCTCCGTCCTGTCCTAAATGTTGCACCATTGTTTGTCACAGCAGCCGGTCCAGTCCAAGAAAAGCACCGGAAAATGGGATCAACGGGTGAATCCGGATTATACCTCCTGCAGAGCGGGTTAGACTAGGTAAAGGTAAAGAAGATCTATTTTCTGTTTTGATATAAGCATCCGAGATGTGATGAGTCCAAGGATGGGGATTACAGGAAGCCAGCGATCAAAAGGGCAACAGAAAACAAGGAGAATGTGCATTTAGGTACTGAAGCCTTAATAATAGTGTAACGATTCAAGGTCACTGCTACTGCCCCACCGGAAATGCAGAGGAAAAGCTTAGTGACAAATAAAGAGGTCAAAATATATATAGAATCATTAATTGCTGTTAATTCATCTTGTTTTTTTTCAAGGCTCTGACCGATGAAGTGGGGCCACAACACTTCCAGCAGATGTTACTGAGACCTGAGCAGAAACTCTGATCCTTTCATTCTGCATTTCGTCTCATACGAACAAAAACTGCCGTGTTTTTTTTGGAACATAACAGGACGTACAGACGGACACAGGCACACACACACTACATGCATATAAAGCTTCATTAATTCATCCCTGATTTGATCTTTCTGGTCAGTTCACTTCTTGCCCACAGGCGGAGGAGCTCGTTCAGGCTGAGGGAGGAATGGAGAGCGGGAGGAAGAGACTTCTGGCTGAATGCTGTTGACACATTGGCCCATGTGTGGAGCATATAAGCAGCATCGCAGGATGTTTCTTTACCGGACTATGTGCAACCCTGCTGCAGGAGGCCTGTTGCAGGAGGAAACCTTCATATGACCGGGATACAAGATGAAGACTGTGATCCACCCATGATCAGATGGTCCAAATGTCAGCCATGTTGTGTCTGGATATCCAGTCCAGGTCTCCTTCTCCTGAATCTGAGTCAAGTGTCCAGCGTCTGTCCTTGGCCGTCATGTCCAACAATACCTCAAGTGTCCACAATTCAGGCTCAACACTCAACATGCTGCCCAGCTGGAAAACCAGACCAGGCCACACACACTTGGGAGACACCAAACCGAACACAGTCCACCTACAAACCTGTCCTGGTTTCCTTTTTTCCTCCACAGAAACATGTGTTCAGGGATGACAAATTAAGAACACACATATAACAGAGAAGACAAGCCTGGGTTGGGTGACCCTGGTTTCCGAGATGAGTCACTGGCCTCTCGGGGCAGCGATTAGCCCAGAGAGAGACGAGAGATGATCTCCGGAGCAGAGGTCTCCTCTCGCTCTCATCCAGTCCCGAGCACCTGCCAAACAGCATCACGTTGTACGAGCCCTCTCTGCATCAGCTGCTCCCTCCTTCCTGCCCCGTCTGAGGATAAACCTCAACCTCTCTACAAGCCCCCGACTGCATATCAGTATTCTGATGAGTTCAATTTAAAAAAATAAATCTTCCACATTTGACATGTTTTGCTGCTGCTTATACAGACACAGTGTTAGACAGAGTAGCTTGTGTTTTATTTTTGATGTACACATTCTCAAATAAAGAACTATGATTATAAAGAGGAAAAACTCACCTTTTGTAGGCTGGTTGGATTCAGCTGAGTTTTGTCAATGATTTTTATTGCAACCTGGAGGAGACATCGAGGAAGTTTTGATCAGGAAAAGTGAACAAGAAGCTTTTCCTAGCGATGTTATAGATTCACATCTAAGAATCCTTTCTGAAAATAGCATTAAGAGTATTAAGATTGTGTACTAAAGCCACTGGACTGAGACCACTCTGAGCATTTACTGTAGTCACGTACATTTCTGTGGTTTTAATCCCCACTGACTACACTTGGTGCAGCTAACCCGGCCTATAATGACACTTCTCTGCCAACCTCTGCAGGAAAAAGATTGGTTTCAAAGTGTTTTAGGTATCATAAGGACACGGCCTCAAAATCCATCCTCAAACTAAATAATATCCCCATTCACCCGATTTTACAGAATACAATCAAACCCCCTTTAATGAATGGATTATTATGTAATAACTAATGACTTTGTGGCTAGTAATTCATTATAAACCATTATAATAGCAAAAGTTAGGTTGCCATTTGAAAGGTTTTGCTGTCAAATGTTTATTCTCTATATTTGGTGATAATGCAGTTTTAATTTAATAATTAGGTCATACGATAAGGTCATATGATTGGACTATCAGTCAGACTTTTTTTATTTTACAAACTACCATCACAGATGTTCTTAATGTCTTATAATTAATCTACAAAGTTGTTTTTTTTAAATGACTCATTCATTACAAATATAGTAATTAGATCCATTGTGCTGTGTGCATCTTTTTTTTAATGATGCGTTATTATGCATATTGCATTTATTTAGTATTCAGTGTTTAAATGTTATCGGGTTTTTTTTAATGAAAGTTCTGAGATTACTGAGATCCACTGTCAATACTTTTCAATCCACTACATTACATCACTGGACTCTAAAATTTAACGCAGCCGATAAATTTAAAGGGAGATTAAATCAGCAGGTAAGGTCAAATCTGTTTCTTTGAAAATATGTTGATGTTATGACGATGACTTAAAACTGGACCCAATCACATGTTAAAGACACCAGAAACATCAGCTGCAGAACTTTTCTTCACCCTGCAAACATCAGTTTCTCTCAATCATCTGTCGGCTCCTCGTTCCCTCCCTCCCACCCTGAACCTCTGCCGCCTCCACGTCTCACCTCCTTGCCCGTCAGGATGTGGCGGGCCAGCTTGACCTTGGCGAAGTTTCCCTTGCCGATGGTCTTGAGCAGACGGTAGTTGCCGATGTGCGGCTGCTCGTCGGAGCAGGAGGCGATGGAGTTCCTGCAGCGGGCGCCCAGCGAGCGGCTGGACTGGCTGGTGGCTTTGTCTGAGCGGCTCGCCCCCAGTGACACATGCTGAAAGAAAATGAAGGGGAGTGGGTTAGAGAGAGGGAGGGGGGGGTGAACCGTGGTCAGCTGGTCATGAACCGTGTTCACCAAACAATATGAAGAGAAGATCCAACTAAACTCTTTCTCTCACTGAGTATCTGCTGCATTTGTGGAAATCCCTGAGCAGATGATGGTTTCCCAGATTCCTGTATTACTGACATCAACTGATGCTTACAATCAGCAGCCCGGCTTCATGATCTACTGGTAGACTGAGGAAGCTGCATCCTGGTGCTACATCACCACGGTCACTCCAGATGTTCACTTCATACAGTCAACAAAGAAGCATCGCCGAGCTGAGCCGAGCTGCAGGAGAATACACAACCCTCATGTCTGCTGTCCAGCACATGAACACTCAGAACATTATGTTTCCATGTTGGGTTCAGCATCTTCTCCTTCAGAGGTCTATTCAAGACAACTGAAAGAAGTCTTCAAGCAGTATGACAGCAGATAGAGGTAATACTGCTGCTGCCTTGTGTGTTAGCCACCTTGATTCTGGACACCGATGCTTCAGAGCATCGCTGTGCAGCGCTGATGGAGTTTCCAAGCTTGAGTCACAGATCATTTTTAGCAAGGAAGCAGAGCAGAAGAGAAAAGGGAGAACAACAATGTGCATTTACACAAACAAAGCTTGATGTATTACAGTATGAAGGAGCGGCATGTCATGTGACAAACCGGGGAGCGTCACAGAGGCGGAAAGACAGAGAATAGATTGTGTGTGTGTGTGTGTGTGTGTGTGTGTGTGTGTGTGTGTGTGTGTGTGTGTGTGTGTGTGTGTGTGTGTGTGACGGGGTAAACGAAGCAAAGTACCAGGAGGAAGAGAAAACAGGATATGTGGGGCTAAAAAGCAGGTGTCAACCAGAGAAAGACGTTAGTGGAGAGGCACGTATGAAGGAAGCGTAAAAAAGGGAGCAGATGCCGGCACAGTGGTCCCTGGCCGGTCCGAGGCCCCGAGGCATCACACTTCCATCTCCCCAGCATGTCGTCTTGCTCTCAGCTTCACACACACACATACAAACACAGCCACGCAGCCTTAAGCCCCACCTTCAGACACTCCCTCCTCTTCCTGCCTCCATCCCTGTTCCCACGCCCCACCTAGAGCCAATTTGGAGCCTCTCTACACAACCTCCCCACACGGCCTCACCGCTCAGCAGTACGGGAGGCACGCGCAGCCAGCACAGCGTGTTAATCCGCCGACTGTACGGCGCACCTGTGCCAACATGGCAGGACAACATTTCATCCCCTCCACTCACTCATCTGTCATCATCGTTTAATTGTGGGGCGATGACAGCAGATCGAGATCCATTCTAATGGAGGGAAGGGATCTGCATTCACAATCAATCATGCATCTCACATAAACTCACACACACACACTTGATCTGGTGGCTTAACCATCCTTCTGTGCTGAAAGCGCTGCGAACAAACAGATGGGGTGTGTGTGTGTGTGTGTGTGTGTGTGTGTGTGTGTGTGTGTGTGTGTGTGTGTGTGTGTGTGTGTGTGTGTGTGTGTGTGTGTGTGTGTGTGTGTGTGTCTGTGGGGGGAAGGAGGGTGGAGGGGGGCTTGCCAGAAGTGTTTAGGGGCAGTCAAATGACATAATGCAACATCAATTAGTCATGTCAGCATTTTGATAAATCAGATAGATGGATAGAAAAACAGACAGACAGACAGACAGACAGATGATAGACAGACAGACAGACAGATAGATGACAGACAGACAGACAGACAGACAGACAGACAGACAGACAGATAGATAGATAGATAGATAGATAGATAGATAGATAGATAGATAGATAGATAGATAGATAGATAGATAGATAGATAGATAGATAGATAGATAGATAGATAGATAGACAGACTATAATCTTCACATTTGCTGAACCTTGGCTCCTCTCCTTCCTGCAGGCCGCCACTGTTTTCCACTGTACTGAATGTATGGCGCTGTCTGACACCCACTGGCTCTGGGGTTGGGCGCTTTGTAGGCTGCGCAGCAACGGACTGCACATCATTTTACGCAGTAATCCGCTCGCTTCATACGAACAAACCACATATTCTCTATACGTGTATTCTGGCCTGCTGTGCTTTCGTCCCACCCATCCGATTTCTGGAGAATACACACACACACACACACACACACACACACACACACACACACACACACACACACACACACACACACACACACACAGACACAGAAGCAGCAGCAGCAGCCGAGGAGTATAATGTGACATCACTATCTCTCCACCGCCTTATAACAAGAGGTGACGGCTGGTTTTCAGGCTTTCTGCGCATATCCGCTGAGCGTTATCGTATGCGGATGGACCATTCCGGGCTGTTTGCCTGCCATCAGCTCTTTCCCTGCGCAGACACTCAAGGTTAGCCCATTTCCAAAGACCCTGTTCTGCTTAAATATCTCCCCAGTATCACCTCCAGATGCCTTTCGCCCAGCGAGGAAAAAAATAGCACCATTCATGGCCCCCATCTGCACTGTAATTAAAAGCAGAGGATGCCAAAGGCCAAACATATGAGGAGATATTTGTTTAGGGATGCACGATTTATCTTTTGCATGCTCACAGATGCAGGTTAGAGGCTGTAATTGCACTTACATGGTCTCCAGTACTCCTGTCGTTTCCAGACGGTAATGCAGATCGAGAAGACATGTTGTTTTCTTTCTCCTTTTTTCCCTGAGTAAGAATCACGGTGTGTTTGCGCGGATGATTTTCACAGGCTCCACAGACAGAATAACATCCGCAGATGCGACCCACCGTCCCAAATCAATCTGCCTCTTCTCCAAGCGGCCCGGCCGTGGTCGACAGGAGACCTCTGCCTATCATGGCAGCAATGGATATGTGGAAGGAGGTGTCCTCAAACAAGCTGCATTTTCCACCGTGCAGTTTGCAAAAAATACGTCCGATCAACGATGCAGCAAATGCAATGCAATGCAAATCCCGAGCATCGAATAAGTGCTAAAATGCGGTGATGTTTGGCCGCAGCCCAGCGTCTCTGTGGCGACTCTCCACCCCCTGCCTCATTTCGCCATACAAAACAAACACGGCTCCTTCTGGATGTGTGTCATCTCCGTTTGTCATAATACTGACCGATATAATCTTTCACTTGAAAGCCGCGGCGCCAATACAAGCCGCCCCGCTGTGCAGCAGCTCGCAGGAAAACACAGCTTACGGTGCAGCGAGGAAAAAGGCCGAAATGTTCAGAAATCGGTATTCCCGGTCGGTGAGATGCGCACCACCATCAAGTCGGGGAGAAGACACGGAGACGACACTTCCGGTCGTTGTTTTGGAAGTAAAAGCCTTCATGGTCATTATAGCAAATATCCGAAATTCATGAAATAATAATGGATGACATTTGTTTCCCTTCTAATATGTACTATCTGTTCTTTTTATTGATATAACCTGTTTATCTTGTTTTTCCAGTTGAATTCTCTGCCTATTCTTTGTGGTCTTTGTAAACCTTTTTAGTAAAAATATCAACAATAACAATAAAAAACAATAAACAAATATTGGGCTATTAAACTAAATGGATGATCATTACTATTATTGAAACCCCAGAAATCAAGATAGAGTTATATTCCAAATAAAATAATCGCCTGTTAATTTTGAAATACTCAGTAAAAAACAGAAACATGTTCCAGCTGGCTGATGAGTCTATAATTGGTCCAAACACTGTCAAATTTGACGTAAAAATGAAATCAATACTAAATATTAAAAAAGTAAACAATCTTTCTGTTTGGTAAAGTAGCCCAATATTGACTCTTTTATTAGTGTCTGCTTATTTCTAGCGTTTTGTTTCCTTACTTATTTTCACATTATGTTCTGATTCATCATTATTTGTATTTGACGACAGTTTGAATCCGTTTGTTGTCCACTTACTTTGATTCAGTTTAATTTTGTACGTGTGCATTAGTCTACCTCCTGAAGGTGTCACAGTTTCCTTTTAAAAAAAATAAGCAACAACGCACTAATAATGAGTGGAGATGAGTGAGGAAGAATCAGGAGGAGAAGATGATGGATGATGCATCGATCAACGCCCCACTTCTCCATAGCGACAAACGTTCCCATTTTATTTTGAAAACCAAATCTCTTAACATCCTGTCTCAGCTGTCTAACAACCTTTGACTTGACGCAGCTGAGATGCGCCACATCAGAGATGCTGACAGGTCCAACACAACACAACCCACCGGTGGTATCGGCGTAGATTTTTGCGTAAATTAGCATAAAGTCTCCAAAGATGGCCAATGTACAGGCTTCACCATCCAAACCTGTGATTCATGAGGCAGTCCTCTGCTTTATAAGGCCTACTGCTCATGACAGGTGGTGTGCTTGGCTGGTCTGTGCTGTGTGTTGCAAGGCTCTTCCAGAGCAAATCATTTAAAAAGACAGAGGCATGCTGTCGTTAAACACTCAAACCCTTCCTGTGTATATAATACTATAAATTGTGGAATGACCAGAAAAAAAATGTTTTGAAATGAGTTTTGTGTGTAAGAAAGAGTAAATAGGCCTCCTGTTCATCCAACCTAGAGGTCGCTTCATGGTTTCCACGTGCATGGACCAATGTAGACTTTGAACATGGACAGTGTACATGCACACATTTCCATTCATGCTATATCTACAGGCATCCACATGTCCACAAAGGTCCATGAGGAGCCTTCTGCAGGCAAAATGTTTGACCCTGATGACTCTACATACTGCAAAGCACACCAACTGTGCATGCACCAAGGAAATCAAACCATGCTTTACTCAACCACCCCGCTGTTAATCAAATTCTACTTTAGTGGTCTCTGTCCTTGGTTTTAGTATTTTGAGAACATCCTTGTGGTTTTCGATCAGTAACCTTTGTATTTGACGTTCTTCTCTGTGCCAATTAAACTCATCATTCGTATCAGGAACTATAGTTTCCAGCTTCACCTGGACCTGTGAGGCTGAAAAGGGTTTTGTGGATTGGGAGGCCATCTCCTTTTGGCTTCCTCCACCTCTGATCCTTGGTTACCCTTTACTGATAATTCACCCATGACAGCTTCTATGTCCAAACTTGGTCCTCTGGTCTCCACATACCTGCCTGGGGATGGAGACATCTGTTGAAGGGGACACCCAGACTTGAAATGCTGCTTGACCTACTTTTACTTGACATAAAATGTCTCATCACACATTCCTAAGACATCCAGGTCTCTCATTTCTGCTGACCTTCTAATGACGATACTGTGATCTCTGTCATCATCGGGTGGTTCAACAAGACGACTCGCCTCTCTTCCTTTCGGGTTGGGATTAGTGGAGGTCAGCAGAGACAGCCGTCCAGCGGGATTTGATGGTGTTGTCCTACTGTCTGCTCTCTTCTTGAGGCATCTTCTTACCTGTCCTCCGACCACCACCATCTGCCCACAGTGAGAGAATGAAACTATGTGGATTGATGCATTTGGGTTACTTGTCTGAACATGAATTTTGACCTTAATCTTGAAAAATTTTAAGTTGTAGCCTTATTATCCAAACTTTCATTCAAATTTCTTTTAATATGTTATTTTTTCACTTGAAACGATATCTCTAATCTGGAAATACATTTTTAAAACTAAAAGGAAATGAAATGTCAGTTGATGGCTAACTCCACTGAATTAAGTCATTGATGAATAGCCATGCTGTGGGGTGGGGGGCATTGGTTCGTCCCACCATCCTAAAACATACTTCAGGTTAATTGGTGATTCTAAATTGCCCTGTAGGTGTGACTGCGAGCGCACATGTCTGTTTCTGTCTGGCTGCGATGGACTGGCGACCTGTCCAGGGTGAACCCGGCATGTGACCCTGTTCAGGATAAAGTGGGTAGAGATGATGGATGGATTTACAGCCATGCCAGCACCTCTGTTAGGATGTACCCGGACACAGCCCTTAGAGTTTCTATGTCTGGAGCTGGTGTGCTGGGAAACTGCATGCTAACATGCTCATAGTGATAATGTTAAGGCTGTTAATATTTACTAATCAACACTAAATGTAAAATAAAACTGAGTCTGATTAACCTGCAGGATTCAGGTTACATCAGGTCATGGAACTTTTTTTTTTTTGTTGGATGGAAAGTTGATATAACTATTGTAATTTTAATTGTGTAGAGTTTTTCCTCTTAATTTAAAAATGCACCTGAGGAAAATGTTGATGTTCCCAACGGCCCCATCTTCTCCCTCTATCGTTAAGCCTTTGCATTTTCTGTATTCCCCCCCACTCTCCCCCACTCCCCCGCTCACGAGGCTTCCAGTCAACATTTCTTGGAAAGAAGCTAAGAATGTTCAGAGAACAATGAGCCGTCTTTTGCTGTCCATGTTGTTGCTCTCCGGATTTGAACTCCAAGCATACCGGCATGTGTACATGCCTTCCCGTGTCGTAACCACAACTGGTTCCATTTGAAGGCAGCAGTTGCCAGTAGATGGTCACAGGAAGCTGATTGGTCCAGACCACCGTGGCTTCGGACACAAATGGGAGAGATAATGCTGTGTCTCAATTTGCGTACTTTCATACTTACGTTTGCTGTTTTAACGCTCACACTGATAACATGCAGGGCACTGTGGGAACCTGGATGGGGAACTCATACCTATCAAAAAATGCTGAGGGACACTTTTCACCCTCAGCAGTCACCACCATGGCTACATAGTGAGAACGAAGAGACCACCACCTTATTTTCAAACTGCAGCTGTTACACTGTACGAATCTCCGGTGTCCAATCTAAAGTGTTTATTCATTAACTACCACTATACTGTTAACAAAGATGGCAGATATGACACTTCTGGATTTCCGGTAAGTGCACGACAACCAGGTTCAATACGAGACGACACTACCCTGTCAAAATTCAGGCACTACACAAGTACGTGTAATAACATGTAAGTTTACTGCCTGTAAGTGTACTTACAGAAGTGTAGAAAGTGAAACAGTTTATCCGGTTTGTGTCTGGATACCAGGGACAAGCACCTCTGATTGGTTGTTACAATGTGGGATGGTTTGGATTTTAGAGTTCGGTTTAAGATTAGCAACAGGAACCAGTTGCTAATAGTGCTCCAGCCTATAGTGAACCTGTACGTTGTGGGAAGGTCAAGGTGAGGAACATGTTCGGGGCTCGGTGGCTGACAGTGACACAACCAATCACTTATGCTGTGTTCCAAATAACTTCCCTCACTACACTAACCAACAGTGCTCTTCCATGTCAGGACTCTTACTTCTGTAGAGAGAGTCGTGTTGTTTCAAATCTACACTGTTGTTCTGCACTGACAGGAAATGACCTCATCATGTGAACACATCAGCCTCCGGAACATCTGCAGCTTTAATCATTTTACCCAGAAATCAGTGTGTTTTTGTGTCCTCTGTTTAACACTCAATAAACACTCTGATTCTTCTGTCCAGCAGCAGTGGAGAACAAACACGTTGTGTTCAGGAACAGCTGCAGCTTCCTCACACGCTTTTAATTTGAAAATCCTTTACATTGGTGGCCCCGCCCCTTCCTCTACGGAGCCAAGATGGCGACTGTTTAGGGTGGAAAGTGTTCAGAGTTTCACACTTCTTCTTGTTTGGAGCGTTCTGAGTGATTCATCCTGGAACTTGTAGTGTTCTGATGTTTCTGTACTGACAGAGAGAACACACTGATGTACTCAGAGTAGAGCGTTAGTACACAAGTACAACATCTGGAACACAGGTACAACATTTAAAACACAAGTACAACATCTAAAACACCAGTAGAACATCTGGAACACTAGTACAACATCTGGAACACCAGTAGAACATCTGGAACACAAGTACAACATCTGGATCACAAGTACAACATCTGGAACACTGGTACAACATCTGAAACACAAGTACAACATCTGAAACATGAGTACAACATCTGAAACACAAGTACAACATTTGGAACAAAAGTACAACATCTAAAACACAAGTACAACATGTGGATCACAAGTACAACATCTGGAACACAAGTGCAACATCTGGAACACAAGTACAACATCTAAAACACAAGTACAACATGTGGATCACAAGTAGAACATCTGGAACACAAGTACAACGTCTGGAACGCAAGTACAACATCTGGAACAAAAATACAACATCTGAAACATAATTACAACATCTGGAACACAAGTACAACATCTGGAACACAAGTACAACATCTGGAACGCAAGTACAACATCTGGAACAAAAGTACAACATCTGAAACATAATTACAACATCTGGAACATAAGTACAACATCTGGAACACAAGTACAACATCTGGAACACAAGTACAACATCTGAAACACAAGTACAACATCTGGGACACGAGTAAAACATTTGAAACACAAGTACAACATCTGGAACACAAGTACAACATCTGGAACACCAGTACAACATCTGAAACACGAGTACAACATCTGGAACACAAGTACAACATCTGGAACACCAGTACAACATCTGAAACACAAGTACAACATCTGAAACATGAGTACAACATCTGAAACACAAGTACAACATCTGGAACACAAGTACAACATCTGGGACACTAGTACAACATCTGGAACACTAGTACAACATCTGGAACACTGGTACAACATCTGAAACACAAGTACAACATCTGAAACATGAGTACAACATCTGAAACACAAGTACAACATCTGGAACACCAGTACAACATCTGAAACACAAGTACAACATCTGGAACACAAGTGCAACATCTAAAACACAAGTACAACATGTGGATCACAAGTACAACATCTGGAACACAAGTACAACATCTGGAACACAAGTACAACACCTGGAACACAAGTGCAACATCTGGAACACAAGTACAACATCTGGAACACAAGTACAACATGTGGATCACAAGTGCAACATCTGGAACACCAGTAGAACATCGGAAACACAAGTACAACATCTAAAACACAAGTACAACATGTGGATCACAAGTAGAACATCTGGAACACAAGTACAACGTCTGGAACGCAAGTACAACATCTGGAACAAAAATACAACATCTGAAACATAATTACAACATCTGGAACACAAGTACAACATCTGGAACGCAAGTACAACATCTGGAACAAAAGTACAACATCTGAAACATAATTACAACATCTGGAACACAAGTAAAACATCTGGAACACAAGTACAACATCTGAAACATGAGTACAACATCTGGAACACTAGTACAACATCTGGAACACTAGTACAACATCTGAAACACAAGTGCAATATCTGGAACACAAGTACAACATCTGGAATACAAGTACAACATCTGGAACACAAGTACCACATCTGGTAAACAAGTACAACATCTGGAAGATAGCAATGGTTTGGTGACTGAAGAAATTTTATTTGAAACCACAAATGGCTACTTCATGCGACAATAGAGGAAAAGTCAAGGGATCATGGAAGTTACTATGATACATCCTCTGGGGACAATGATTGTTTGTACAAAATTACAAGGCAGTCTATCCAATGGATGTTGAGATACCGACCGACTGATGGACCAACGTTACTCTACCTTACTCACGGTATTTGACAAGCTCGTGCTGATTCTCCTCATTCTTCAGTGATGTACAATCCGAACCATAATGTCAATGAACTGAACATGCAGCTAAAAATGACTTTATTTGAGTTTCATGGCGATGTACATCATGGGGCAGTTAAAATCCCCCGTTAGATTACACTGGCCTACGTTTTAGCTAAGAAGAGTGATGGCACTCTGTTTGTGTGTCTTACATCACCGACACTGGGCTTCGAGTCAAGATGAGAAATCGAGGCAGCAGTTCACTGAGAAGAGGAAATTTAGAAAAGATTGGAAAGATGAATGTTTTGGACAATAATTTCTGCAAAATAAAAAAAACCCACTATTACACAAATTAAATAGTGTTTTAATTAGTCTGACAGTTTAATTTAGATTTAGAATGTTAATTATCTGTAAAATATATTACATTTTAATGAAATGTAATTTCACAGCCATCCATCCAGATTAATGTTTGGTCCTTTATAGGAAAGAGTTCGGGCACCTCTCCCCTATGGGCTTTATAAGTAGCTTATCTCATAGACAAGAAAAGGGAATACAGAGTCTAATAAAGACAAATTATTGTCTGCATGGGTGCTTTATCTTCTTAAATTAGGAACTCATCCCTTGCTGGATCTAAAATGTGATGCCATTTTAAAAATGGATTGCTATTAAAAAAAAAATCCATGTTGACTGGAATGATATTTTTTAAACTTGCCAGTAGCAAGGAATTATTTTTTTTATTTTTTTTACATTTAAGAAAATTGCTAATCAAACTCTGCACACTGGAAATGTGAGAGGGCTTTGTGGCCTTCTTGTTTGGCAGTTTGGTTTTATATTTACATCAAAATATTCCGCATTGAAATTTGAGGGACAAACTAACTACTGTTGCTTTGCAAAAACACTGCAACAACTGTAGATCTCAACGGGTTCAGGAACACTTTTAAAAAAACATTTTCTGTAAAGACAGTCCATTGCTGCATCCATAAATGCTGATTAAAACTCTAGCATGCAAAGAATAAACCATATATACAGTGGTGTGAAAAAGTGTTTGCCTCCTTCCTGATTTCCAATTTTTTTGCATGTCTGTCACACTTAAATGTTTCAGATCATCAAACAAATTTCAATATTAGTCAAAGACAACAAGTAAACACAAAATGCAGTTTTTAAATGAAGGTTTTTATTATGAAGGGAGAAAAACAATCCAAACCCACATGGTCCTGTGTGAAAAAGTGTTTCCCTCTAAACCTAATAACTGGTTGGACCACCCTCAGCAGCAACAACTGCAATCAAGCGTTTGTGATAACTTGCAATGAGTCTTTTCCAGCTGTGGAGGAATGTTGGCCCACTCATCTTTACAGAGTTGTTGGAATTCAGACACATTGGAGGGTTTTCCAGCACCAACCTCCTTTTTAAGGTCATGCCACAGCATCTCAATAGGATTCAGGTCAGGACTTTGACTAGGCCACTCCAAAGTCTTCATTTTGTTTTTCTTCATCCATTCAGAGGTGGACTTGCTGGTGTGTTTTGGATCATTGTCCTGCTGCAGAACCCAAGTTGACTTCAGCTTGAGGTCACGAACAGACGGCCGGACGTTCTCCTTCAGGATGTTTTGGTAGACGGTAGAATTCATGGTTCCATTTATCACAGCAAGTCTTCCAGGTCCTGAAGCAGTAAAACAGCCCCAGACCATCACACTACCACCACCATATTTTACTGTTGGTATGAGGTTCTTCTTCTGAAATGTGGTGTTACTTTTACGCCAGATGTAACGGGACACACACCTTCCAAAAAGTTCAACTTTGGTCTCGTCAGTCCACAGAGTATTTTCCCAAAAGTCTCGGGGATCATCAAGATGTTTTCTGGTAAAAATGAGACGAGCCTTCATGTTGTTTTTGCTCAGCGGTGGTTTTGTTCTTGGAACTCTGCCATGCAGCCATTTCTGCCGAGTCTCTTTCTTCTGGTGGAGTCATGAACACCGACCTGAACTGAGGCAAGTGAGGCCTGCAGTTCTTTGGATGTTGTCGTGGGTCTTTTGTGACCTCTTGGATGAGTCGTCGCTGCTCTCTCGGGGTAATTTTGGTCGGCCGGCCGCTCCTGGGAAGGTTCACCGCTGTTCCATGTTTTCTCCATTTGTGGATAATGGTTCTCACTGTGGTTCTCTGGAGTCCCAAAGCTTTAGAAATGGCTTTAGAACCTTTTCCAGACTGATAGATCTCAATTACTTTCTTTCTCATTTGTTCCTGAATGTCTTTGGATCTCAGCATGATGTCTATCTTCTGAGGATCTTCTGGTCTACTTCACTTTGTCAGGCAGGTCCTATTGAAGTGATTTCTTGATTGAGAACAGGTGTGTCAGTAATCAGGCCTGAGTGTGGCTCGAGAAATTGAACTCAGGTGTGATGAACCACAGTTAAGTTATGTTTTAACAGGAGGGGGCAAACACTTTTTCACACAGGGCCATGTGGGTTTGGATTGTTTTTCTCCTTTAATAATAAAAACCTTCATTTAAAAACTGCATTTTGTGTTTACTTGTTGTCTTTGACTAATATTGAAATTTGTTTGATGATCTGAAACATTTAAGTGTGACAGACATGCAAAAAAATTGGAAATCAGGAAGGAGGCAAACACTTTTTCACACCACTGTAGACATGATCTAAACCCCGCCTCCCTCTCTGGGCCGGAGGCAAAGTATAAAACTGTCCTATGGTCTGACAGATCTAAATTCTTAAATCCTCTTTTGGAAATGATGAAGTTTGCTATTAACGCACGGTTCAAAAGCCAGCATCCGTGATGGTGTGAGGGGTCATTGGTGCACATGGCAAGGGACGCCTGCACATCAAAGAGAGCACCAGTGATGCTGAACAATAAAAACTGGTTTTGGAGAAGCATATGCTGCAGTCTAGATAACGGCTTTGCTTATTTTAGCAAAACAATGTCAAACCGCAGTCTGCACATATTTCAACAGCATGACTCCGTAGTAGAAGAGTCTGGACGCTAAACTCACCTCCTGCAGTCCAGACCTTTGTGGTATCGTTAAAAATAAAAAATAAAAAATACGACAAATACGACACTGTTGAGCAGCTGAAAATCTATATCAGACAAGAATGGGACAACATTTCACTTTCAAAACTCCAGAAACATCTTTGAAACGTGCTGCTGCCATCAAATTCAAAATGAGACTATATTTTTCATAAAACAATACAATTTCTCAGTTTCAACATTTGATATGTTGTCTTTGGTCTATTTTTTTTTTTTTTTTTAAATAAATATGGGATTAAAGTTGCAATTTGCAAATAATCACAGTCTGTTTTTTATTTACATTTTACACAATGTTTCAACTGTGTTTGCATGTGTGTTTGCATTTATAGGCCTTCGATACACAATACAAGTTCATGAGTTTGGTCATGTAACACCTCATAAAAGGCACCAGAGGGAGACACTGTGTAACTAATGTTGTTGCCAACAACTGCCGAAAGGCTAAAAATAAAAGCAACAATACTCTTTAAATATAAAAATATAAATAACAATGTATCATATATACAATGAAGAGGATTTTTAATATATGTCTTCCAATTATCATCAGTTATACCTTGTGCGATTATTTGGAATCACTTCAGTAAAAGATTTGGAGGCAACGTTTTGTTCTATTTCTGCTGCTTCTCTTTGTTATACACAATATACTCACTATGCATATAAGCAGAAAGTAAACAGTATAGTAATGTTGATACACTGATGTGTTATCCCTCTGCTGGCCTCTAGATTTCCCTCCTGTTCCTCCTTTTAACTCTAAATACTTCCTGGGTTGATCCAGACAGTCAGCATTTGTATAACACAGACAGTAGAAAACATAATTTGCTCAAACAAATTCACTGATGAGTGTAAAAAAAAGAGGACTAGGTTCACGTGCCAAACAGACCAATTGTCAAGTGTGAAAGGGCAAGTTTGCAGCAGCGCAACGTCAGCAGGAGGGCAAGGAGGATGTGGAGTCATTCGACTCAAACCAACCTCCTGTTGATGAAAGGTGATGGTTGAATGTCATGAAGAGGTGAGAGAGGCTGCTGTGACCTCGTGTTGCACCCACAACACATTCTAGTTTGTGGGTTTAGTGCTTACATGTTGTTTGAACTGAGTTGAACTGAGCAAGGCGTTCATCACTCTGAAACACTGCGTGGGCAACAAGTGCAACAATTATGTTCCTCAAAATAAAATTGAAAAAACTTTAAGAATTTCATCATCTACGATTTATAAAATCATTAAAAGATTCAGAGAACCCAAAGAAATCTGTTCACAAGGGTCAAGGCTGAAAACCAATATTGGTTGGCTGTAATCTTACTACTCTGTGTTGGAAATCACTGCATGGGCTAAAGAACACTTCTGCACATTTGGGAAGGAACCATCAATGCTGAACGACATATTTACAGATTTTGGAGCAACATATGCTGCCATCCAGACAACGTCTCTTTCAGGGAAGGTCTTTATTATTTCAGCAGAACAACGTCCAACCACATTCTGCACGTATTCCAACAGCATGGCTCCGCAGTAGAAGAGCGATAAACATGACCCTGTCTCAACCTTTTTGAAGAGTGTTACTGTCAAATTCAAAAAGAGCCTATATTTTTCATAAAACAATACAATTTCTCAGTTACAACATTTGATATATTGTCTTTGGTCTATTTTCAACTAAATATGGGTTTTCATGATTTGCAAATCACTGCATTGTAATTTATTTACATTTTAAATAGCATCCCAACTTTTATTGCAATTAGTACGTAAAATGAACAAATGTACGTAAAATGTTAAATGTACTGTTTTTATATTGATATAAGAATAAGATGTAGAAGAATAACGTATTGTCTATGTAATGGGGAAAAGTAACTAAGTGTATTTATTCAAGTGTTTTCCTTTGGTACAACTCTGAGAGTATCTCTACTCTACATATTGTTGTTGTCACTATACTACTAGTTACATAGCAGAATGACAATTTCTCAGTAGAAACCTGCTAAGATTAAAACAAGAATTCCTTTCCTTTTTTCATGCACTGAGATTGCTGAATGATGATGATCTGCTTCACTTCAAAATCAGTAGGTTGGGGTTGTTTGAGGCGTGACATGGTCGGTTTTAATATGGTTTTCTTGGGTTCCTTTCACAAATGTTCCCAAACCTGCTACTGGGTTGGAAACTTCCTGATTTTAAAAGGGGTGGATGAGAAAACCCAACAGTTTAACCAGCTGCAACATTAACATACTGCTCACACGTTAATGCATTAACAATAATAATTAAATCCATTCAACAGTCCATAGCATTCTGAGCAGATGAGTTATTCAACATAATACTTCTACTTTTCAGACTTTTTTGATGATGATACATCTTTTATTTTCAGTGTACTTAAATTACTTTTTCATAAATGAAGTGTTTTTACATTATTACAACTTTGACCCCAGTGAAGGACCCGAGTTCTTTTTCCACGACTAAAAATAAACTGAAAAGAATTACTGGATAATATCACTTTTGATCCTCAAGATTGTGGGATTAAAAGAGAGGGATTTTTTACTTTTATCTTTTAATCATCCGTTTGAAAAAAATAATTGAGGGTTAAAAGGGAAGCATGATTAACACCTGTAATGTAGTCTAGAGTACTAAAGTATACAAAATTGCTAATGTGATTAATTTCTTCTTGTGCAATTACTGAACCTTTTGTTGTTTTTATTCTGCTTTGGTTTCTCATGTCTGATGCTGTTGCTGTTGAAAGTTCAATGTGCACCAAAAAGCAACCTAATGATAAATGGTATTGTTGGAATTAAACACAATAAACAGATCAGCAGAATGTGCCAGCAATGTGGAAACAACACGGCCTGCAATCAAATTCAGTTGAGTGAATCTTTGGCTCCCTGTGGATTCTGGTGCACAGGTCACACTTGTGTTTACCCTTTCTTTCACCTCCCTGTGAGATCAGATAAGCCCCCTTTTGGGGTCTAATGTTGTGAGTTTACTCTAAATCCTACCTCAGATTTGGGTTTCCTGCAACACCTCTTCCTGATGGGGTAGAGGACACAACCTGCTTACGTAAACAAGCCGGGGGAGAAGGCACAAGGAGCCAAAGGTGAGACCCTGTTGCCATATTTCACAAGAAGAACCATTGTTTAGCTCCAGACTTATTCCTTGCCATGCAAAGTAGTTTCCGTTCTTGCAAATGGCCTGAGCCAATAAATTTGTTGTATCATTAGGAACAGACAACTTACTGGGAGGTACAGGGCTTCGGGACAAAATGAAGCGGGGGAGGCTCGTCACAAATACAGGAGCTGCCTCTCGTTGGACAAACAGTGCATCACCTTTGACCTTCAACGAATGTTAAACTGATTCTAATCAAACATCTATGGAAAGAGATGAAACATGTTGGGCCCAATGTTTGTCTGGCGTGGAGCAGTTGTAAAGTAGGAGGAATAGAGTATTTAGGTGTCACCTTCAATCATGGCCAATCAAATCAGCTCCTTTCATCCCCTTTAAAACTACTGTGGCACATTCTAGTGTCAGTTTCTAATGGCTGAAGGAGGAGCATGAGGAAACTGACATACTTCTGCAGGGGCAAGAGTGGGAATAATAGCAGCACAAAAAAATATCTGATTGGATGGACAAATGAAAGAAGGGCAGAAAACCAAACCGTGACAGTAACTGACTGATTCATAATGTTTTTCATTTCTTTTAAAATGTTTCCTCAATGGAGCTTTAATGCACAACACAAAAACAAACATCACAACCCAAACCTTATAATTTCTAACCTTTAAAAAGTCTTCATCTGAGCACATCAAACATCAGCTGCTGCCTCTTTTTCTTTCGGAGCTGCTATGCCCATGTTTGTGTTGTAAAGGTGAGGCTATGGACTTCCCTCAAAAATACACAATCTTTAAGGATGTCCGTTTGCCCACCCTGTTTTCCATGAAAGGATCTGATAGCGCGGTCACTCACTGTCATCCCCACTCTCTCTTCTCTCGTGTGCCTCTCATCTATTTTTAACCTCTTGTTTGTGTCAAGTTTTTGTAGGAGCTGCAGAGACTCTGTCACCAACAACAAAAACAGACAAAGCTATTCTGTCACTGCAAAGGAAATAGATCAAGGAAAATGTTGTAATACTGTTGCACTGAGTGTTTTGCTCAGAGAAACACTGACAAGCAACTGTTGCATGGTAGCCTTTGGATTTATGGGAATGTTTGGCATAATAACCTGCTCATTTTAATGTAAAAATAATTTACTTAGATGGGAAAATCTGGGGACCTACGGTGAGGAACATATAGTAAGTACAGTAAGTAAAGTTATTTGTCGTGATAAAATGCTTCACAAAAGTAAAAAAAATGTTTCTAGTTTTGCCGGTGAAACAACAGATCTTAGTTTGCCAATATTTCTCAAATGGAAACAGGACATTTTCATGAGATGCTTAAAATCAGAGTCAAACGACAAGGCCTGATCAAAATTTTGCCCGAACTTTCTCCAGCTGGTTTGGGGAGCAGAAGGAAGTGGCACAGTAGTTGGCATGATAGTGAGAATAACGTTTCCTGGAGCTACGATCAGAGTTTCGGTTTAATCTATATTGAGGTAGAAAGTTTTCTGCTGTCCAGAATGTGGAAAAGCAGAGATAATCTGAACACCTCACTCAGATTGAAAGAGAAGTAGATCTGTATATCATCTGCAAACAGGCGTAATGGAATTTAATAAATCATGTATGATCGTCCCAAGGGCAGCAAAGAGGAGTCAGACACAGAATAAAGTGCACATTTGAGCAATTACATATACAGTGGTGTGAAAAAGTGTTTGCCTCCTTCCTGATTTCTTATTTTTTTTGCATGTTTGTCACACTTAAATGTTTCAAATCATCAAACAAATTTAAATATTAGTCAAAGATAACACAAGTAAGGTAGGTAGGTAGGTATTTACTTTATTAATCCCCGAGGGGAATTTTTTTTGCTACAGAAGCAATAAGATAATAATATAAATAATAGAATAAAATAATATAATATAATATAATAATATAAAAGCAATAAAATAGCAGTAAATAGCAGTAAAAAAATATAAATATAAAATGCACAGTATATACAGTACATTATATATCTATATATATTATATACAAACAAACCAAGAACACAGTCAACATATATATATATATGTATATATAGATATATACAGTACAGTATATATTTATATATATTATATACAAACAAACCAAGAAACACAGTCAACAGTGTTATTGTTGTGTGATGGATTTTGCCAGAGGTGAGTTATTATACAGTCTTATTGCAGTGGGCAGGAATGATCTCCTGTATCTGTCCTTGTGACAGCGGAGCTGGAGGAGTCTTTTGGAGAACGTCCTCCTCTGTCCCTGCAGCAGGTGGTGGAGAGGGTGGACAGGATTCTCCAATATGGATAATAGTTTGTTCAGCATCCTCCTCTCCACCACCTTTTCCAGGCTGTCCAGTTTGTAGCCGATGATGGAGCCGGCCTTCTTAACCAGTTTGTTAAGTCTGTTGGTGTCTCCGGCTCCAATGCTGCTCCCCCCCTCCACATCTCCCCCCCAGCAGACTACTAGAAGTACAGTTCACTGGCCACAACAGATGGTAAAACATCTCCAGCATCATGCTGCACACATTGAAGGATCAAAGTTTCCTCAGAAAAAAGACTCGACTCATCCCCTTCTTGTAGACAGCATTGATGTTGGTCTTCCATTTCAGTCTGTTGTCATGGAGACACCAGGTACTTGTACTCCTCAACCATGTCCACCTCCTCTCCCAGCACTCTCAGCGGTTGTGGAGCCGTCGTCTTCCTCCTGAAGTCGACCACCATCTCTCTGGTCTTGGCCACGTTCAGGAGCAGCTGATTTCTTCCCCCCACTCCACAAAGTCCTCCACTACTGCCCTGTACTCGTCCTCCCGTCCATCCCTTATACATCCTACCACTGCAGAGTCATCAGAGAACTTCTGCAGATGTCTTGACTCTGAGTTGTTCTGGAAGTCAGTGGTGTATAAGGTGAACAGGAAGGAGACAGAACAGTTCCCTGAGGAGCTCCAGTACCACTGACCACCGTATCAGACAGCACACTGCCCAGACGGACAAACTGTGGTCTGCCTGTCAGGTAGTCAGTGATCCAGGAGACGGTGGACGTGTCCACCCCTACCACCCGCAGCTTCTCACTCAGCAGCAGTGGTTGGATGGTGTTGAATGCACTGGAGAAATCAAAGAAAGTGATTCTCACAGAGTCACCGGTTCCATCCAGGTGAGACTGAGCTCGTTGCAGCAGGTAGATGATGGCGTCGTCCACTCCCACACGAGACTGGTACGCAAATTGCAGAGGGTCCAGAGAAGATTTCACCAGCGGCCTGAGGTGGGCCAAGACCAGTCTCTCCAGCACCTTCATCACATGAGATGTGAGGGCAACCGGTCGGTAGTCGTTGAGGCCAGATGGAGTCTTCTTCTTGGGGACAGGAACCAGGCAGGACGTCTTCCACAGCACCGGGACCTCCTCCTGCTTCAGGCTCAGGTTGAAGAGGTGTTGTAGGACCTCAGCTAGCTGGACGGCGCAGGTCTTCAGGACCCCGGGGCTGATGCCGTCAGGTCTTCAGGACCCCGGGGCTGATGCCGTCAGGTCCTGCAGCCTTGCGCTGGTGGATTCTCTCCAGCTGTCTCCTAACCTGGCCAGTCGTCACAGAGAAGAGGGTGAGGGGTGGGTGTGGGGGGGGGTCAAGGTGTCGATGGAGGAAGAGCCCTTTGAGATTGAGGGCTCTATGCAGTTCACCAGGGGGCACAGAGGGGAGGGGGGAGGCAGCAGAGGTGTTTGGGAGGTGTGAGGTGTGGAGGAGACAAATGAGGGTGGTGAACTAAACCTGTTGAAGAAACAGTTTAGTTCATTTGACCTCTCCAGGTTCCCCCTGATTGTTCCTCTCCAGGTTCCCCCTGGTTGTTCCTCTCCAGGTTCCCCCTGGTTGTTCCTCTCCAGGTTCCCCCTGGTTGTCTCTCTCTCGCCCCTTGAACCCAGTAATCTCCTTCATACCGGTCCACACCTCCCTCACGTTGTTCTGCTGGAGTTTTGCCTCCAGCTTCCTCCTGTAGGAGTCCTTGCACTCCCTCATCTTCTCCTTCAGGTGGCGCTGCACTCTCCTGAGCTCCTCCCTGTCCCCAGACCTGAAGGCTGCTTTCTTCTGATTAAGAAGAACTTTCAGGTCACTGGTGATCCACGGCTTGTTGTTGGGGAAGCAGTGTACAGTCCGGGATGGTACGGTGGTGTGTTCACAGAATTGAATGTATTCTGTGATACAGTCCGTCCTGCTGTTGATGTCCTCCCCATGTGGTCCACACAGCACATCCCAGTCCGTGGACTCAAAGCAGTCCTGCAGGGCATCTTTAGCCTCCTGTGTCCACCTCCTCACAGTCCTGGTGGTCACAGGCTGCCTCTGCACCAGAGGAACATACTTGGGAGTCAGCAGGACCAGGTTGTGGTCTGATCTACCAAGGGGGGGAAGGGCAGTAGTACTGTATGCATCCATGGCATTAGCATACAGTAGGTCCAGAGTTTTATTGTTCTGTGTGGGGCAGTTCACATACTGGTGCAAAGTTGGCAGTACTTTATCCAGACTGGTTAAAGTCTCCAGTAACTGCCAAAAACGCACCGGGATGCTTAGTCTGCAGTTTAGCCACCTTGGAGTGGATGGTGTCCACTGCTGCCTCTACGTCAGCTGATGGAGGAATGTACACAGCGATAACAAAAACAAAAACATGCACCTCAGGTGAGGTTACCTGGCGCCGCGCTAGTGGCAGCCTGCTGCAGCATCTCCCCCCTGCTGTAGTGAAGAAATTTCCCCTCGGGGATTAATAAAGTGTATAAAATAAAATAAAATAAAACAAAAAAAACAAAAAAACAATGGTGGACGTGAACTCCCTCGGCAAATGATAAGGGCAAAATGTAGACACAAAATGTGTCTACATTTACAAAAGTAAACACAAAATGCAGTTTTTAAATGAAGGTTTTTATTATGAAGGGAGAAAAACAATCCAAACCCACATGGTCCTGTGTGAAAAAGTGTTTCCCCCTAAACCTAATAACTGGTTGGACCACCCTCAGCAGCAACAACTGCAATCAAGTGTTTGTGATAACTTGCAATGAGTCTTTTCCAGCTGTGGAGGAATGTTGGCCGACTCATCTTTACAGAGTTGTTGGAATTCAGCCACATTGGAGGGTTTTCCAGCACCAACCTCCTTTTTAAGGTCATGCCACAGCATCTCAATAGGATTCAGGTCAGGACTTTGACGAGGCCACTCCAAAGTCTTCATTTTGTTTCTCTTCATCCATTCAGAGGTGGACTTGCTGGTGTGTTTTGGATCATTGTCCTGCTGCAGAACCCAAGTTGGCTTCAGCTTGAGGTCACGAACAGACGGCCGGACGTTCTCCTTCAGGATGTTTTGGTAGATGTGCAAGATGGCGCCGCGCTAGCGGCAGCCTGTTGCAGCAGCTCCCCTCCCCTTGTTATTAGTATTATTAGTATTTTTTAAGCCTTTCTTCTCTCTTCGGAGTTGGTTTTTTTTTTTCTTTCTCTCGTGTTCAGTTAACGGATCATAATGGACCGTAATTTTTCCACGTTTCTGGCTGGGGGCTCTGTTATTGTTTACTCGCGTGATCAGCTGATCGGGCTAAGTAGCCCTCTACTGCTGCTGCCCGGAGCGAGGCCTGAGATCCCCGTTGAACTTCGGAGAAGACGGCGGGGTTGCAGAGCCGGAGCTAAGCTAAAGGCGGAAAGGAGGAAATACAAGCCAGCGGTACCGGCGATCTTAATGGGGAACGTGAGGTCGTTGGCCAACAAGACGGACGAGCTCGGTGCTGGTAAAGACCCAGAGAGAGTACCGGGAGTGCAGCATCATGTGTTTCACCGAGACATGGCTGCACTCACATCTCCCGGACCACAGCGCGGCCGTACCCGGCTTCAGGACTGTTCGGGCGGACAGAGACGTTGTTCGGAGCGGCAAGAAGAAAGGTGGAGGGATTGTAGTCTATGTGAACGAGAGGTGGTGCAATCCCGACCACGTGTGTGTGAAGGAACGTTTCTGTAGCCCGGACATTGAACTGCTAGCCGTGGGGATGCGCCCCTATTATTTGCCGAGGGAGTTCACGTCCGCCATTGTTATCGCTGTGGACGTTCCTCCATCAGCTGACGTAGAGGCAGCAGTGGACACCATCCACTCCACTGTGGCTAAACTACAGACTCAGCATCCCGGTGCATTTTTGTTAGTTACTGGAGACTTTAACCAGTCTGGATAAAGTACTGCCAACTTTGCACCAGTATGTTAACTGCCCCACAAGGAACAATGAAACTCTGGACCTCCTGTATGCTAATGACATGGATGCATACAGTACTACTGCCCTTCCCCCCCTTGGTAGATCAGACCACAACCTGGTCCTGCTGACTCCCAAGTATGTTCCCCTGGTGCAGAGGCAGCCTGTAACCACCAGGACTGTGAGGAGGTGGACACAGGAGGCCAAAGATGCCCTGCAGGACTGCTTTGAGTCCACGGACTGGAATGCGCTGTTTGGACCACATGGGGAGGACATCAACAGCATGACGGACTGTATCACAGAATACATTAAATTCTGTGAACACACCACCGTACCATCACGGACTGTACACTACTTCCCCAACAACAAGCCGTGGATCACCAGTGGCCTGAAAGTTCTTCTTAATAAGAAGAAAGCAGCCTTCAGGTCTGGGGACAGGGAGGAGCTCAGGAGAGTGCAGCGCCACCTGAAGGAGAAGATGAGGGAGTGCAAGGACTCCTACAGGAGGAAGCTGGAGGCCAAACTCCAGCAGAACAACGTGAGGGAGGTGTGGACCGGTATGAAGGAGATTACTGGGTTCAAGGGGAGAGAGAGACAACCAGGGGGAACCTGGAGAGGAACAATCAGGGGGAACCTGGAGAGGAACAACCAGAGGGAACCTGGAGAGGAACAACCAGGGGGAACCTGGAGAGGAACAACCAGAGGGAACCTGGAGAGGAACAACCAGGGGGAACCTGGAGAGGAACAATCAGGGGGAACCTGGAGAGGTCAAATGAACTAAACTGTTTCTTCAACAGGTTTAGTTCACCGCCCTCATCTGTCTCCTCCACACCTCACACCTCCAAAACACCAATGCTGCCTCCCCCCCTCCACCCTCTGCGCCCCCCGGTGAACTGCATAGAGCCCTCAATCTCACAGGGCTCTTCCTCCATCCATCCCCCCTCCCCCCTCATCCCCCTCTCTGTGACGACTGGCCAGGTTAGGAGACAGCTGGAGAGAATCCACCAGCGCAAGGCTGCAGGACCTGACGGCATCAGCCCCGTGGTCCTGAAGACCTGACGGCATCAGCCCCGGGGTCCTGAAGACCTGCGCCGTCCAGCTGGCTGAGGTCCTACAACACCTCTTCAACCTGAGCCTGAAGCAGGAGGAGGTCCCGGTGCTGTGGAAGACGTCCTGCCTGGTTCCTGTCCCCAAGAAGAAGACTCCATCTGGCCTCAACGACTACCGACCGGTTGCCCTCACATCTCATGTGATGAAGGTGCTGGAGAGGCTGGTCTTGGCCCACCTCAGGCCGCTGGTGAAATCTTCTCTGGACCCTCTGCAATTTGCGTACCAGTCTCGTGTGGGAGTGGACGACGCCATCATCTACCTGCTGCAACGAGCTCAGTCTCACCTGGACAGAACCGGTGACTCTGTGAGAATCACCTTCTTTGATTTCTCCAGTGCATTCAACACCATCCAACCACTGCTACTGAGTGAGAAGCTGCGGGTTGTAGGGGTGGACACGTCCACCATCTCCTGGATCAATGACTACCTGACAGGCAGACCACAGTTTGTCCGTCTGGGCAGTGTGCTGTCTGATACGGTGGTCAGTGGTACTGGAGCTCCTCAGGGAACTGTTCTGTCTCCTTCCTGTTCACCTTATACACCACTGACTTCCAGAACAACTCAGAGTCAAGACATCTGCAGAAGTTCTCTGATGACTCTGCAGTGGTAGGATGTATAAGGGACGGATGGGAGGACGAGTACAGGGCAGTAGTGGAGGACTATGTGGAGTGGGCGGGTAGAAATCACCTGCTCCTGAACGTGGCCAAGACCAGAGAGATGGTGGTCGACTTCAGGAGGAAGACGACGGCTCCACAACCGCTGAGAGTTCTGGGAGAGGAGGTGGACATGGTTGAGGAGTACAAGTACCTGGGTGTGTCCATCGACAACAGACTGAAATGGAAGACCAACATCAATGCTGTCTACAAGAAGGGGATGAGTCGAGTCTTTTTTCTGAGGAAACTTTGATCCTTCAATGTGTGCAGCATGATGCTGGAGATGTTCTACCATCTGTTGTGGCCAGTGAACTGTACTTCACTGGGGTCTGCTGGGGGAGCAGCATTGGAGCCGGAGACACCAACAGACTTAACAAACTGGTTAAGAAGGCCGGCTCCATCATCGGCTACAAACTAGATAGTCTGGAAAAGGTGGTGGAGAGGAGGACGCTGATCAAACTATTGTCCATCTTGGATAATCCTGTCCACCCTCTCAACCACCTGCTGCAGGGACAGCGGAGGACGTTCTCTAAAAGATTCCTCCAGCTCCGCTGTCACAAGGACAGATACAGGAGATCATTCCAGATACAGGAGATCATTCCTGATACAGGAGATCATTCCAGATACAGGAGATCATTCCTGATACAGGAGATCATTCCTGATACAGGAGATCATTCCTGATACAGGAGATCATTCCTGATACAGGAGATCATTCCAGATACAGGAGATCATTCCTGCCCACTGCAATAAGACTTTACAATAACTCACCTCTGGCAAAATCCGTCACAGTACAATTACACTGTTGACTGTGTTTCTTGGTTGCTTGTATATTGTATGTATATTATATATACAGATATATACTGTACCGTATGTATATATATATATATATATATATATATATATATATATATATATATATATATGTTGACTGTGTTTATTGGTTTGTTGTATATAATATATATAGATATTTAATGTACTGTATATATACTGTATGTACTGTGCATTTTATATTTATATTTTTTATTTTATTGCTTTTCTATTATATTATTCTATTCTATTATTATTTTATTCTATTATTTCTATTATTGCTCCTGTATGTATGCTGCTGTGGCGAAAAAATTTCCCCTCGGGGATTAATAAAGTATATACCTACCTACCTAGATGGTAGAATTCATGGTTCCATTTATCACAGCAAGTCTTCCAGGTCCTGAAGCAGTAAAACAGCCCCAGACCATCACACTACCACCACCATATTTTACTGTTGGTATGAGGTTCTTCTTCTGAAATGCGGTGTTACTTTTACGCCAGATGTAACGGAACACACACCTTCCAAAAAGTTCAACTTTGGTCTCGTCAGTCCACAGAGTATTTTCCCAAAAGTCTCGGGGATCATCAAGATGTTTTCTGGCAAAAATGAGACGAGCCTTCATGTTGTTTTTGCTCAGCGGTGGTTTTGGTCTTGGAACTCTGCCATGCAGCCATTTCTGCCGAGTCTCTTTCTTCTGGTGGAGTCATGAACACCGACCTTAACTCAGGCAAGTGAGGCCTGCAGTTCTTTGGATGTTGTCGTGGGGTCTTTTGTGACCTCTCAGATGAGTCGTCGCTGCTCTCTCGGGGTAATTTTGGTCGGCCGGCCGCTCCTGGGAAGGTTCACCACTGTTCCATGTTTTCTCCATTTGTGGATAATGGTTCTCACTGTGGTTCTCTGGAGTCCCAAAGCTTTAGAAATGGCTTTAGAACCTTTTCCAGACTGATAGATCTCAATTACTTTCTTTCTCATTTGTTCCTGAATTTCTTTGGATCTCAGCATGATGTCTATCTTTTGAGGATCTTCTGGTCTACTTCACTTTGTCAGGCAGGTCCTATTGAAGTGATTTCTTGATTGAGAACAGGTGTGTCAGTAATCAGGTCTGGGTGTGGCTCGAGAAATTGAACTCAGGTGTGATGAACCACAGTTAAGTTATGTTTTAACAGGAGGGGGCAAACACTTTTTCACACAGGGCCATGTGGGTTTGGATTGTTTTTCTCCTTTAATAATAAAAACCTTCATTTAAAAACTGCATTTTGTGTTTACTTGTGTTATCTTTGACTAATATTTAAATTTGTCTGATGATCTGAAACATTTAAGTGTGACAGACATGCAAAAAAATAAGAAATCAGGAAGGAGGCAAACACTTTTTCACACCACTGTATATAGACAGCAAATTATTATTAATTGAAGTGGGATGACGATGATTTTGGGTGACTTATTGACAATCCGCTGGAGAGTTTTATTGGTCTGACTCTCAGAGCTGCTGGACCAGACTGTTGGCTGAGGGGGGGGGGTTTGCATTGTAGCTCTGTAGAAGCAGAGAGAGTTTTTTCTCTGAATTTGAAGGTTTGGCCATTAACCACAATGAATGCCTGTACAAATTCCTCTGCAAAATATTATACCAATCCATGACTGACAGACTGATGATAAGCTCCCGAGAACCAGGCTGCTAGTATAACAACAAATCTCTCAGTTGGTTTTTACTCCACTTACTCCTCTGTCACGATCATCACCACCTGGAGGTTAGAAGTTTTCTATCTTTCCATTTACTGCTGTATCACTGCTTGATTGGCACTGATGCTGAGCGTCCTGCAGTAATGAGGCCAGGTCTGTGAGGCCAGGGGATGTGCTCACATAAATACAGACAATCAGGAACCTCTCCCTGTTTTTTTCTCACTATTATATAGACGTCAAAATAGTTTAAACAAAGGAAAACAAATAACTCCACAGGTTGGGATGTTTACAGTGTAAGTGGCATCAAGCCAGCGCAGACCTGAGCAAAATATTTATATCATGCATCCACCCAGTGTGACTCTTGGCACAGATCAAATATATCAACAATTAAAGGAATACATTTTGATGCATTTTAAGACAAATGCTTTCAGAAATTGTAAAGTTTAGTTTATTTTAGACAAACACCCTGCTTTGAACAAAGGTGAACTTCCTCCTCTGTGGGCCGGAGAGCAATGATTTAATGTGACCGTTGATAACGAAACAAACCGGTGGACGTGTCTGCGTTGAGCGGGCACACGGAGGCACGGCCCTGCACCTTCTCGCTGCTAAATAAAGATCCACTTGATGGATACGCTGGGATAATATAAATCAGGATATCCCATCAGGAGTGACGAAGTGCACCATTGTTTTGGTTCAAGTGGGCAGCCATCCTGACAGACAGTGCATGCTGGACACGGGACAGGACAGGAGGTTCTCTATTGAATCTCGCCCTGATGGGTCATGTCAGAACTGGCTGTTCATGTGATTACGCAATGTGTTTTATTAAACATGATTCATATTCATGACGAGGATGCGTTCGACGCTCCGCACTGTTCTCTGTCCAATGATGGCAACCAAATATTGTTTCTCAGCCACGTGAGATGATTTTAGCTAAACCTGCTTTTGTTGTAATGAGTCCTGATCATGATGATGGGACGCTTTTGGGAAATTTTAAAATGCATTGTATATAAAAGAATATATGGAAGAATTCAAAATCTACTCGTTTGAGGACAACTGTCACATTTTGAAATGGATTTCAGTTGTGAAGTTATTCACTTTTAAGAAGTTACATTGATCAAAAATGTTTAGCAATGAGAACTATCTCCACCAAACCACTGACAAGAACACTTTATTCTGTAAATAGTGCCATCAGAGACCACTGAAAGAGGGCCTTCCTCGAAGCCCCTCTACAAACTGCGAAGAATTTGCACCACTAAGATTAATAGGTCTTAAAAAGAAGTTTCATGCAACCTGTGACGCTTCTCAACTGATTGATTACAACAAAGAATCTTTAATGAAGGCAGGTAACAGATGCCATTCATGTGTGTTAGTTAACACTATTTTACCTTTGTCTGATAGACATGAATCTATAGTTTTAAATCACTGGCATATTTTCAGTTCTGATGATTAAGTGACAATGGCGTGTTCACAATTTCACCATGGACCTGAAACTTCAGCAGAGCGCACCGTTTTTTAGTTTGGTTTTATTTGAGGTGTGTTTTGGTTCAGTTGGTTTCTCACATACTCACCATTTCATTAAAGCCCATGTGCTGTAGTTTCCTTGTGTTACAGCCACAAACTGGCTATAAAAGTGTTCACAGCTTCTGGGTCTGAAAAATGAGGCAGATGCAGAAGTGTCTTCAGCTGCAATACCACCGAGTGCCACTAGAGGTCGGCTCCAAAAAGCCTCTGGCTCCATAGACTCCCATTCAACTTCTCTCATCAAATTCTCAGTCAATAAAATTTCTCCACATATTTTCTGTATGTCATTTGCTAAATTCACTCGCTGTTTGACATTCAAATCTGATGTTGGTGTGTTCTGGCACACACCACAGTGCCATCAAAATGGTCTGCAACAGCAAGTTAGTAGAACAAGTGAAGCACTGAAGGGATATCTACAGAAAATTCTTCAAGTTTCTGATGATTTATTCAAGGTTTTCTAGAAGTTTAGAAATCAGTCTCAAATCTTTGGTGTGGAGTGGAATGGTCCTTTCAAACAATGTAAACCAGAACTCATTGGTTTTTATATACCAACAGCTCATGTTCATGCTGAGATTAATATCAGAACAGTGTTTCTGTAGAAGAGGATATCAGACCAGACTGAGTTATCAGCTTGGATTTGGGAAGGAAAAAAACCTGTCTAGACTAAACAAGCTCAGAACTGACCTGAGACCAATTCCTCTCTCAGCCACAACAATCTCCTGAGTACTTTTACATACAGGAGAAACAAACGTGGAAAAAAAGAGTGGAACCATGAAAAGTGCATGACAGTGTGAACAAAGACAGGGCACGGCTGGCTTCCGAAAACAAACAGTAAATACAGCCAGATGGATTTTCCATCGCAGAGCTGTGTTAATGAGAGGAAGCAGCGGAGTGCTTCCCAGGGACTGCATTGTGATACCGTTCACCGTTCCACCTTCAGGAGCTTGATCGAGGGAAACCTCCAGGAGTTTGGCCCTCACTCCTACCTGGCCTCCTCAGTCAGAGATGGTAATCCCCGACTGGGATACTTAGAAAACAGACGTCCGCCTTCTGCCTGCTATATGAGAGGATGTCTGATAATACTCTGATATACATATGACTCAGACGCTATGCTGCCAAACTTAACATTCAGCCGATGCCAACTTCCCTTAAGGTACTTCCTGTCCTGTCCCACAAATTCGTGGAACATATTAAAAATAATAACAAGTGCATGGTGCAGCGGAGGGTCACAGATATTTGAGATCTAGAGTTGGTAAACATTTCAAGAAATATTAACGGATGTTTCCAACTTTTTTTTACACATAAATGATGGTGCATTCATAGGTTTGATGATAAGAAGTCTTTAGGTCAGAAGGTGCTGCAGCTCTCACCAGCTGGATGATAATAAATCTGAGACAAAGTCAAAAGACAGTTCACTATCTTCCCTCTGTAATACGATCTCTTAACAGGAACAGCTTTGAATCTTATTATGACATCTCATTACTTTGATTGAATGTTTTCTTTCAAATAGCCTCAGAAAAGTACATTCAGTCTTTCATTATTTGTGCAGGACTCCCATGAAATATTCTATCTCCTGAACTATATTTTGTTCTTATTTTCTAGCATCTCTGATGTGTTTGAAATGCACCACTTCAAACCCAATCTGAAGAAGTGATGCAAACTTGCAAGGCACTTCAATAGCATACACACTTTGCTGTTTAATCTGTGACAGATATTTCATATGACATTCTAGTCACTAGTTAAGGTTCAGAATTTTTCAAGTCTATCTTAAAACAATAGGCAGGTGCCCATGTCAGTACTGAAACAGCATTTGTTGCTGTTATCGTTCCTCCTAATCATCCTGGCCATTGAGGGAGCTCTTAAATTCAATTCAATTCAATTCAATTCAATTCAATTCAATTCAATTCAATTCAATTCAATTCAATTCAATTCAATTCAATTCAATTCAATTCAATTCAATTCAATTCAATTCAATTCAATTTAATTCAATTGTATTTATATAGCGCCAGTTCACAACACAGGCTATTTCATGGCACCTAACACATCAAAGTCCTTACAGCAAGACTTTTCTCTTACTGAGACAATGTCAATGTAAATTATGGTGATGAAATCCACGGCTCTCATTCTGTGCTAAAATATATATTTATGTATCTCAAGTGAATATGAGGATTCAGCAGCTGAGTCGACAAAAAGCAAGGAGACAATTTCATGCAAAGACTTCGGAAGTCCGATTGTTGCAGTGTCAGATTGTCTTCAGATAAACTTCAGACGACATGTTTTTCACAGGATGAAGCACTTTGCATTTTGTTCCCCATCACTTACCATGGAAGCACATTAGAAAAAGGTTCAATGACCAGGGACAGAAGTAAAGATGATAGCACGAAAAACCCGTTTCTCTAGTCATTACAACACCTGAACATCATTTTAAGACAGACTTTAAAATAATTCCTCAGTGGTTGGAAACCCCAAAACATACAGGTAAGAGATGACGGACAAGTGTAAGAAAAATATGAAGCTATTCATCATTCATGTCCATCTACAATCAAAAATGGTTTTGCTTGTTGCACCTTCACATGGATGATTGAGCTTCACTGTGCAGAAGGATGAGCAAGCAGGGTTTGTTTTCATATTCATCTGCTGTCTGGGCTCAATCTGACTTCATGGTGTGGCTCTAGAAGCAGGAATTTGTGACACCACAGCTGGTCTGGAAGACAGTTAAGAAACCTTTATAATGCACAATATTTCCATATTCATAGATTCTAGATTATTTATTCAGGCAGAATAATTAGATAAACTGTAAAGCCTTACAAATACAGAGAACAGTGACAACACAAACAATGAAGAGATTATAGTCTGAAGGCTCTTTGTGCAGCTGTAACACTTCAAAGTTGAAAAAAAAAAGAATTTGGATGAAAAAACTTTACTATAAAACGTGATAAAAAAAAAAAGTGTGCCTTATTCTTCTCCAGCTTTCTTATCAGAGTTTGAACTAGCGTGCAGCTTAATAAATTAATCTTTAGATGAATACATTGAGGTATCTGATTTAAATGTGTTTAATAAATCACATGAATTCTAAAGTGTACATTTGGACTTCTGGGGGTTTCATACAACTGGATTACTTGGATTTAGGCAAAGTATATTCTTTAAAGAAGATTCTCTGCTAGATTACTATTGTATCTTCTGTCTTAGGTTAACTAGATTGCTAAACTTGTACTGTTTTTTCTTACCTTGAATTGTATGAGCTAGGATTTAGTTTCACTCAAGTGATTGAGAGTTAAAGTTAAAGAGAACCAGTTAGAGTTAAAGTGCTGGACTTTTATTCCAATTCTATTAAGGACTGAGTTCTATTTTACTTTCTACCTTTGAGGTAAATAGACTTTGTCCATAATCAGTTTTTGGCAAATTATTGCAGTGGTGGCACAGGTTGACTCATCTCCCCCAAATGGAGGTTTTCTCTTTACCCACTTCCACTTCCTACCTCACTGTCTCTTGAGTTTCATGCTGTGACAGTTACTCATCCAGTACAATTAAACATTGTTGTCCTCTACCGTCCTCCAGGTTCTCTGGGAGATTTCTTGGAAGAATTAGACGTCCTCCCATAAAACTTCTCATCAACTCTCCTGAAGAAACCCCCCCTCAACCTGTCTGAAGTAAACAACTACAGACCGTCTCTCTTCTTCCCTTTCTTTCTAAAACTCTGGAGCGAGCTATCTTTAACCAACTCTCCTCCTATCTCCACCATAATAACCTTCTTGACCACCAGTCTGGTTTCAACAGACCACTCAACAGAGACGGTCCTCCTTCTGTCTCTGAGCAGCTTCACACTGCTAGAGCAGCCTCTCTGTCCTCTGTCCTGATCCTTCTAGACCTTCTGCTGCATTGGATACAGTGAACCACCAGATCCTTCTTCCCTCCTTCAGGACCTCGGTGTCTCAGGCTCTGCTCTCTCCCTGTTCTCATCCTACCTCAACGACCTCACCTACCGGATAACTTGGAGAGGATCTGTGTCTGAACCTTGTCCTCTCACTACTGGTGTCCCTCAAGGCTTCGTCCCGGGTCCCCTCCTCTTCTCTCTACACCGACTCTCTCGGCTCTGTCCTTCACTCGCATGTCTTTTCCTACCACAGCTATGCTGATGACACCCAACTGATCCTCTCTTTTCCAGATCTGAAACACAGGTAGCAGCATGAATCTCTGCCTGTCTGACCGACATCTCTCAGTGGATGTCCTCACACCACCTGGAAATCAACCTCCACAAGACCGACCTGCTCTTCCTTCCAGAGAAAGACTCTCCCACCCTCGACCTGACTACTACCTTCAACAACTCTGTTATCCCGACCCTGACTGATAAGAACCTCGGAGACACTCGACAGTCAACTCTCTCTTACTGCCAACATCACTGCAACAACACGTTCCTGTAGATACATGCTGCACAACATCAGGAGAAGACGTCCTCTTCTCACTCAGAAGGAGGTGCAGGTTCTGGTCCAGGTTCTGGTCCAGGTTCTGGTCAAGGCTCTGGTCCAGGTTCTGGTCCAGGTTCTGGTCCTGGTTCCGGTCTGAGTTCCGGTCCAGGCTCTGATAAAATTCACTCCCACTACTCCGCTCCTCCGCTCCCTTCACTGGTTACCAGTAGCTGCTCACATCTGTTTCAAAACATTGGTACTTGCGTACCGTGCTGCGAACCGATCGGGTCCAGTCTACATCCAGGACCTGGTCCAGCTTTACATCCCAGCCCGCTCCCTCCACTCTGCTTCTACCAATCGGCTTGTTGCTCCTCACTGAGCTAAATACTCTACAAAATCACAACTGTTTGCTGTCCTGGCTCCTAAATAGTAGAATGAGCTCTCTAATGACATCAGGACAGCAGAAACTCTGAACATCTTCTGCCGTAAACTAAAAACACACCTCTTCAGACCTTATCTTAAATAGGGAAAAAAAAAATTGCAATTTAGTAGCACTTAAAGGGCACTTACTATAGCACTTTATAGTTTATCTTGCTTGAAGAAATATTGTACTTTTTTGATTCTTGTTGTTCTAGTTTGTACCCTCATGGTTGAATGCACTTATTGTAAGTCGCTTTGGATAAAAGCGTCAGCTAAATTAAATGTAATGTAATGAAATGTAAAGTCTGCAGAGGCAGCAGTTCCTGCTACAAGGATAGTTAGCTTTTAGAGGGACTATTTTATCTGGTGTTACTTTTTTCTGTATTAGGATTGAAGATGTTGCCATTGTCTTATTTGTGTGGCAGAACAAATTCAAACCTTTAAGGGTTGAATAATCAAAATTGGCTAAAATCAGCGAGCTTTAACGAGCCTGAGCTCAGTCAGTTCAGTTTAGTTTTTACGTTGATTTCTAGTGCTTTTGGAATTTCCGTGCAGTTTCCCTCCAAAATGAAATATTTTCTGGTATCACATTGTATTTCAATGTAATGATAAGGTGAAAAACTTCTCATCATTGGTTTGACCAAATATATACAGTAGTTACTGCATTTTAGCTTTGTAAAACAGAAATTAAACCTTTTCTGTGGAAAAACTAGAATCATTGAATGTTTGTATTTTCTGTCTCATCTATGTCTGGAGGGAAACTTTTACTGTGTCTGTGTGTTTTCTGTGATTATTAGAATATATAAAACTAATCAGGGACAGGAGAAATCACTTTTATTTCAAGGTGTGAAATCAGATAAATAATACAGCTAGATTATGTTTGAATGTAAATTTACCTGCAGCACATGAATAAAAAAATGTGAATTAAATCTAAACTGTAATTTGCTGGATTGTCAAGATTAGCATCAAGATGTATCTGTGTCCAACCTCACTGCTGTGTGGTGACACTGATGTCTAAACATCTCAGTGATGCTGTCTGTCAGCATATCTAACATTTGCTGTGAAATCACAACTTATCTCAACAGTTTGAAGCAACCAGCCAGTCACTGAATTTCAGATGCAGACCCCCTGGCTTAGAGGTCAGCGTGCAGAGTGACCCCCTGCTGAGGCCGGCCCACTTTGTTTTGAGAAGCCCACGAGCAGCTCAGACATGAAACAGCTCGACGGCTGCAGCAGAGGGGAAGTTCCCTCCTAGTGCAGAACGTAAACTTGGCTCCAATAAAAGCATCCGTTGGCACCTCAGCGGATAACAGGAAATCTTTGTTTATCAAAAAACATCCCGTTGTTGGCCTCAAGGTGTACGACCCGTCTTGTTGTAGGACGGCAGAGCGTCATATAAATGTGATGGAGCCCCATATTTCAAGATGTGTTCACCAAACGAAGCTGGCATATCCTTAAGAATAACAAGAAAGGCTGTATGTCTGTATATGGACTGGCTGCACAGATCGTGCGTCACGTCATCTGGCCGTTTCTGTTTGTCAGACTGCCTCTTGGTATGTATTGTTTAACATAGCTGTAGACCGAGTGTCTGACACTCCCATGTTCGGGGGTCACAGCATCTAAAGTTAGACATTGGCAGAGTAATTGTACAACAGCACGACCACTCTGATATTGAGAAAAACAACTTTTTTCACCTGAAATACAAAAAACACAGAATTGAAACCCGCAATGAAGAGCAGCTCAGTCTGTTTAGTCTTCCCAGTCAATGGGCTTTTATTATGTGTCCAGCAATAGATCCAGTTCATACACACAGTTCATTCACAGTGAGAGTTCAACACACTCCAGTTCCATACACTTTATCCTCACATGCAGTGCTGTGCAAAGGTTTGAGGCACTTGAAGCAAAGTGAGGATTCTTTGAAAAATAAGGAAATCAGTTTTTTTAATTATCAGTTAACTGCATTCAAAGTGCAGTAAATATAAAAATACACTCGGTGTTCTTGGAGAACTTGCACCAGTTCTTCTGTGGATTCAGTCGGTTTCAGTGTCTCTTCGTGTGATCCAGACCGACTGCATGATGTTGAGATCAGGACTCTGTGAGGTCAGAGCATCTGTGGCAGGACTCCTGGTTCCTCTTGGGCCTGAAGATGGTCCTTAATGACTCTGATGCCTCCATGATGTGATGATGTGTCTGAGACAAGAATCTAAAGATCTTAAAGTGCCTGTAACTTCTGCACAATACTGTATATATGCACTGTATACCAGAGAACGGGTATATATGATTAGGTAAATATATGTTGAACATTGTAGATCATATTTTGCTTTGCTTGCCGTTGTTCCTGGAGGGATGTGGATGAATACAAGGCTGAAACAGCCTGAACAAGTTATAGGATATTTTATACCACTTCTGTATGTAGATCAACAAAAATAACGTCTTGGTGAGCTAATAAAATAAAGTCTGTTTCACATTTGCATTAAAAATGCACAGAGAGATGCAGAAATGTCAGTGAGTCAGTGAGCATGTACAGTACGAGCAGTACCTGAGGTCAAGTTTCTTTAAGTGGCTGGTAACAATATTTGGTATCAGTTTTAAGTCAAGGTGCATGTACATCTCATTAGTGGCTTCACAGTAGGTCTGTGACTGCTCTCCTGACACAAACACCAGCTACTCCTGTCTGTGAAGTTTGTTCATGTCCTCCATGTTCTCAGCAGGTGGAGGAGCTGCGTTTCTGGCACTGGTCCTGTGGCGCCGCCTCGGCCGGTGCTCTGAGAACCAGTTGGAGACGGTCATGGCGAGGCGGAGGAGGCCCAGGCTGATGCAGTGCACCTCCGAGGTGATGGGAATGTCAGAGAAGAGGGCGTGGTCCCGGCACATGAGGGCACTGCTGCATTCAAAGTCTTTGACGATGTTGAGGATCTCCTGCCGCTCCGCCTGCCGCATCATCCCTCGGATGTTGAGCAGGGTGGAGACGTGCTTCTTCCTGTGGGGAGGAAGGATAGAGGGAGGAAGAGGGGCAGACGGGTTTTAATGGGAATCCAGTCTGTTTGGTGTCATGATTCTGACTCATGGCATCTGTTTCTGGGAAGGAACAGAAAATCTAGTATAACTGTGTAATATGGCATATTTGCCAAGGTTTTATAAGTTATATAGTCATGCTTATACTAATTTACTGGCTCAAATTAATAGATTGAAAGTAAATTGATAATAAAAACAACTTGGGTTTGTGCATGTACATAAAATATATATTTTTTAATATATTTATTATTTAGCATCTTGAATTTTTATCATTTGCATCAGTTTTATCTAATCGTTCATCTTTATTGTCTTTCTACAATCCATTATTAGAATATTTAGTCAACAGTTGTCACTTGGATGCATGACTGAACGAGGAGGAAAGACCCCATTTGGAAAGCTGATAAGTACACCCATGTGTTGGCATCGTAACGCGTGCATGAATGGACTTAAATGAAGCACCCAGTGAAGCCGAGGAAGGCCTTTGATCTCCTAAAATACCAGTAGAGGATGCCATACAGTAAACAGACGGGGTGACTGAGCAGTGAGTTAGCATGTCTCCAGGTCTGAACTACGATGATGCCCCCCCTCCCCCCGATTCAGAGTGTGGCACCAGTCTGTCTCCTGCAGGGTGGCAGGAACAGGAAGTACTTGGCGGCAGCTTCCTGTCTGCTCCTCGGAGGGTAATGCGTCACACGTGCTCGTCGGTTGCCAACCGTCACCTGAGTCTCAATCTGTGCACAAACAGGCAGGGACCCCCTCCCCCCTACCTCATCCATTCTCAAAACAGAGCAGCGCTGCTTTCCAAAAATAGCAAAGTTAATGTAGATATGTTTCCGTGCTCCTTTTCCTTGTTTTGATCCATTGTGGCAAAAGAAACAGAAAAAACCCCACATAGTTTGACATTTTCTCACTTTGGCTGAGCGCCAACATCAACACAAAGTGAATGTATAGCCAAAAGTATAAAAGAATATAGGGCCCTGGGGGGAGCAGTCAGAGAATATGTTTTTATAGATGCTTCCTTGTTGCAACAGTAACATTTAATGTTAATTTGTGCACCCTCACCGTATATCTGGAAACTCTTTGACCAGGACGGCCACCTCCATCTGGATGGAGGGCGTGTCCTCCAGGAGGATGATGTCAGCGAGGTGGCTGATGATGCTGTCCAACCAAGACGCGTTCGAATCCTGAAGCAAAGATTCATCATCATGCAAGAACAATTATTTATTACTGAACATAACATTTGTTTTACTAACTAGTTATTTGTTATCACTGTTCATCCAAATCTACTTCAGATTGAATTCTTGTTTTTTTTGACAAGGTGCTAAGCAGTCCAGTGAAGCATCAAACCTTCAGAGGAAACACAGATTAATGCCTCCGAAGGCCAGAGGCCGAACATTTAGATGATTCACTGAGTGAATAACAAAACTCCACCTCTGTTTTCCCAGTTCTTGTTTTCCTTTCAAACACTCAGGAAAAAGAAAGCAGAATTCTTTGGCTTGGTATTCACTAAAAATAACGGCGTCTTTTTTAGACAGCCATTAAAAAGTCATCCTCTCCTGCCCCCGGGTTCCCAGTTTCCACAGACACTTCATCCTAACTCATCGGCAAAAAAGGCTATCAAGGCCATCCCAGAGCCACATCAAAGCCGGCCAGCTGACAGGAACAGGAAGTTCCTTCTGAACACAGCAGCTTCCTGTTGTCAGCCGAGGTGACGGACACTTGTTTGAACTCGCGCACAGAGACGGGGCAAATGCCACGCTGTCAGGCCCAGTTGTTTTACACCCTCTTCCACCCTCTGGCAAGTGCTAACGTAAGCCTGGCCCATCCATCTCCATCTCACTGACGGCAGCCATTTTTCAGAGCTCTCTCCTGTATCAACACTGTCTGAGTTATTGTTGACCTGGGAAGTTCCCGGGTCAGGCTCCATTCACAGCCACAGACTCTGACTCCCCTCAGCAGAAAGTCTTTTTTAACAATCAGCAGTTTGGAATTATTTAATGTCCGTGGTCCCCAGAAAGGTAAGCAGTGGTGTCCTGGATGCTTTTGATTGTATTCTCCTTCTTTAAGCCCTTTCTCACACCGTGTTTGTCCTCTGCAGGCTGAGGAAATAAAAAACAGAATCAGACTCACCAGATCTTTGAAGAGTCCTTTCAGCTGCTTGGCCTCATCTTGCAGGCGGAAAGCCATCCTCTTCCTCATCTTGGAGGACGTGCAGATGACCCGTCCCCGCATGATGGCTCGGACGTACTCCACCAGGACCCGCCGGTGCACCTCGCCCACCAGCGTCTGCCAGTCACAATAGAAAGCACTGATGAGCTGCAAATAGGTTTCAACCAGCTCCTGGAGAGGATAGTTAAACACCAGTCCTGCTGTTGGGTCACCCAGGTCGTTACCTGATACGGTGGAGGGTCCATCCTTCTGAACTTCTTGAAGTGTTGTTTAATGAGGGCTTCGATTGCCTCAAAGGCTTCCGTGTTGTTCAGCCATTTTCTCTTTATCAGTTTGTCAAAGAACGGCTGGAACGACAACAGACAAGAGATCAGAATAATAGAGAACACAAAGCAAGCTTAAGGGCAATATGTAAGTGAGGATTTTATTTCTGTTTGGTACATAATACTCCTACATTTCACAGGTAAACTTTGTATTTTTCCTGTATTATATGTCCAAGTAAAAATTTGAATGCAGGATTTTTTTTGCTTCTGTTTTCATTTTAGATTGAACCTAAATATTTTACAAAATTCACTTGTAATCGAGTGTGTTTACATTGCAGAAGCACTACCGTTAGTTAACTTAAAGTTCTGAAAACGACCATCAGTGGTACAAAGTGACAAAAAACATGCACTTAAAAAAAGAGATAAAATGAACATTATTAACACAAACAAGTATAGAAATACACAACTATCACTGCAACACTGAGCAGCAGCTGAGTGCAAAACTGTTTCAAGTCATTAAAGTCAAGAGATTTGACCTTGTAAAAGTTCATGTACGGTTTTCTGCAACCAGTTTTAGTAAATCAGTCTACATTATATTTGGGAACATTTGTCATCACAGTGAGTCTGTTTGATGATTTTTATTTTTTTTATTTTGAATTGGAAGAAATGTTATTACTTGATGGAGATTCAGTCACAGAAAAGTCACAGAATCTTGTTTCCAAGTTTCCACAACTGAGATGAAACTTGCCCGTGCTTTTACTCACCCTGATGTGCTCAAACAGCCGCTCAGTCAGCACCCTCACTGACTGGTTGATGATCCTGTCCAACGAGGAGTTGGCTCTCTGTGCCGACTCATCGCTGCCTTGTGGGTCACACTGCCTGCAGCGCTCCACGAAGGATCTACAGGTCACACAAGAAAAGAATGAAAAGCACTTTAATTACTAAAAATCTTTCCCTGACACGTTGCCGATGAATAACGTCACCGTTACTGTTCGTCTACCTGAGAGGAGGGCAGCAGTTGACCAGAGCGATGGTCCTGGAAACATATCCGTCCCCTCGGTCTCCAAACTCCGCCTGAGTCTCATGAAACATCTCCACCTTCCTCTGGAAACTGGACACATGGAGATTTTATGAGGATCCTCAGAGTGCTAGTACAATTTATAAAGTTATAAAATAATGTCCAATAATCCTGTCTGTACTGCTCTGCTTGTTGCACAACTGAAATCAGATTGTGACCAATTGTTCATATCATCTTATCCAAGACTATGTCTGTGAAAGATATGATGAGTGCACTCACCTGTACAGAAAGTCAGCCAATCCCATGAGACTACAGCGAGCCACTCTGGCTCCTAGAAACTGGTTCACAGATGTGGATCTGTCCAAGTCCACCTTCAGCCTCTGGGATTGAGAGAGACATGGATGATAGGACAGCTGTGTCACTTAACAGGGAATTCAATGCAATCATGAGATAGTTAGAAAAGGTAGCAAGGTCGTACCTGGATGACTGAGCGCGCCAGGTGTGACTGAAACTCCTCTATGTGCAGAGTCTGGGCCCATCGCCTCTCCTCTTCATCCAGAACCTGGATGAGCTCGGTTGTCACATTATCCTGACAATTACAGCTAGAAATTAAAACCCATCCGCTATCCAAAGGAACAAAATCAAAAAATCGTATTGTCTCACCCTCACTATAGTGATGCAGTCGTGTTCCAGCCTGTCCACCGTGTCCTGAGGCAGAATGGGATCCAGGGTGGCATAGTTGATGGGTGTCGTGGTGCTGATGGTTCCCAGGACGTCCCTGGTGGAAAATGATCACCTGTAAGCTTGATATGTTGTTATTACATCAGAGCATCCAGTGACTATTCTGTAATCGCTAACCTGTTGTAGATATTGTAGAACCAGTCCAGTAGTGAGTAGACGTCCGTGATCTGCAGCGGGCCGCTGGTGATGGTCCGAAGACGTTTGGCCACGGCTCGATGGTAACTTTCCAAATACACCTGGAAGGCAGAAAACTCCTCCGGGTAGATGGATACGGCATTTCTCCTCGCTGCATCCAGGTCGTCCACCATCCGACTCCTCAGGCGCTCCAGGTAATACGCCAACTGGCCTGCCTGGGTGTCCACCTGGTGGGGCAGGCTCCAGTCCGCAGCCTCCGCCACCGCCTGCCTCCACTTCATCTTCAGTCGACGGGGACGCTGGCTGGGCTGGATGTGCGGGACCTCTCGCTGAGGCTTGGTGTCCTCTCTCAGAGCCCAGGCAGCATCAGCATGCTCCTCCTGTTGGATCACCAGCACCACCAGACCAAGGTTGGGACCAGCGCTGGGCTGGCGGAGGGACTCTCGTACTACGTCCCACATCTCCTTCTGCAAGGCTTCGTACAAGAGCTCCACGTCCTTGGCCTTCCTCCGGCCCGAGTCCAGCGTCGCATTGGAGCTGAGAGCCTCATCCAAGGATGAGGATGATAAAGGGATCATGCCGAGCGGGGTGCTGGGACGCAGGGTGGGAGTAACTGTGGGACCAGGTGGGGTCGGCAGGAGAGACAGCAGCTCACACTCTCGCTCCAGCTCCTGAATGTGTGTGTCAGCCAGGAGAAGGTCCCGGTGGTTGACCAGCTGTAGGATCTCCAGAACTGGAGGGAGATAGATGGGAAATAAAACTCAATATTTATTTACAGGTACAAGAAGAAAGGTTCAGCAACAAATGAAGCAAATGGCATCTCTGATTTTCGGGTTAAAGAGAGGCTGTGCGTTTGCCTGACTCGTGAACTGGGCGATTTGTTGCTCGTTCTGCTCATTCTTTTATTTCTAGCGAGGTTCCCTGTGGAGTCTGTGAACAGTAGCTTGGTTGAACTTCTATCTAGAGGGACCTGGGGTAGGAAGTGCGGCCATTTCCTGATTGCACGGTCTGCTAGTGGGTGAACCCAGTGACTCAGGGATCTGGGGACCTCTCAGTCTCATCAGAGTTGTCTAGGATTGAGAGGAAGAACCGCTGGAGCTTAATCAGGGAGAGTAAAGTAAGGAAACTCCTGGAGAAAGGTCATTTGATAAGATTATTTTACACCTGATGTTTCCTTGGCTGTTACCTGAGAGAGGCTCTCTGGTTTTGACTACTGGGTCTTCCTCCTCTGTTTCCTCCTCAGTCTCTTGGGACGCCTTATCCGACATGGATTCCCTCTTCAGCTTGCCCAGATTGACCATCCTGAGGAAGGAGGGTCGCCTGGAAGCCTCCGCCTCGCTGTTAGTGCTCAGGTCCCCGCAGGGCAGGCTCTCTCTGCGTTCCTCCTTACGTCGACCTGTGAAGCTGCAAAGCATCCACAGCAGCAACAAAGAACATCAATGTCAATAAACACCATCATACTGCACCAGGTTTTCTTGTGCTGTACAGTGTAACATGTGGCATGTTTGGAATGCCACATATTCACACATCTGCTAAACTGTGCTGCTGCTGCAGCAGTTAAAAATAGTCCCATTCAGAGAGCACAGCAAGTACAATTATGTCAGTGACAAACAAAAGAGGTTCCGTAGAGCAACAAGTCGCTATAGCATATTACATAACCCCTCAGGAAGTAATCACACCATATGCTGGATGGATGGATGGATGGATGGATGGATGGATGGATGGATGGATGGATGGATGGATGGATGGATGGATGGATGGATGGATGGATGGATGGATGGATGGATGGATGGATGGATGGATGATGAATGGATGGATGGATGGATGATGGATGGATGGATGGATGGATGGATGGATGGATGGATGGATGGATGGATGGATGGATGGATGGATGGATGGATGGATGGATGGATGGATGAATGGATGGATGGATGGATGGATGGATGGATGGATGGATGGATGGATGGATGGATGGATGGATGGATGGATGGATGGATGGATGGATGGATGATGAATGGATGGATGGATGGATGGATGGATGGATGGATGGATGGATGGATGGATGGATGGATGGATGGATGGATGGATGGATGATGGATAGATAGATGAATGGATGGATGGATGGATGGATGGATGGATGGATGGATGGATGGATGGATGGATGGATGGATGGATGGATGGATGGATGGATGGATGATGGATGGATGGATGGAGCAGAGCTCTTAAGAAAGGCTTTCTGTGGCGTTATTGTTCCATTAAAAATGTAAAAAGACATTTCATGCTCTTGTGTTGTTTTGTGAAAAAAGCATGTGGTTCTCCTGTTTTATATAACATATACTGTACAGTAACACTTTATCAAAGGTATATTTTTTTCGGACTCAGATATCAAAATGCTTCAACTGCAGCTAAACTCATGTAAGATCAGCCTTTTCCTCCTCCTATCCCTCCTCACCGGAGCAGCGTCATAATTCCCTCTGAGCTCCTGCGCAGTCCTTTCCTTTTCTCCCTCTCTGGTGGGAGGGAATTTGAGTTTCCAGGGTTGTAGTGGTGGGAGTTGTTCCCCCACACATTGCGTCCCGATATGCGGAGCCCCTTCCCCAGTTTACCGAGGGTTTTGAGGGGCGACACTCCACAGATCCGCTCCAGGGTCCCCCTGAGCGGCCTCCCTTTAGGGTTCCCCGCCCCGTGCCTCTCCGCGTTCACCTCATTCTCCTCCTCTTCTCCATCACGCGAGGACCTGAGCTGGAGGTGACCGTTGACCTCCCCCATGATGAGGCCCACATCACCTCCATTGTCCTCGTCCAGGTCCACATCCTCAAAAGGGTTCAGGTTCCTGTTCAGATCCTTCAGGTCGTTGAGATGGTTCAGGTCCCTGAGGTCCAGGTCCAGCTGGGGCAGAATCAGTTCTCCGTTCACCCGGGGAAACTCGTGGCAGCTCTTGGATCGTCCCGGGAGCTTCTTGAGAATGGGCATGATTGCAACTGATGCTTTACCAAACTGCAAAACAAGGACAACGTGTAAGGACAACATGTTGGCCCAGATGTTCAACCAAACAGCAGCTGGAAAAGTTCAACTCTGAGCAACTTCCTTTTTTGACTACAACAACCAGAAACAAGAAGAAGAAGAGTTTTTACCGACAGGCCGTCACTCTGTTAAATAATTAACATTAGACACACAATGTCAAACCTTTTGTAATAACACTGGACCATTTGCACTATACTCCATTGGACCATCAACATTTGCACCTGATGCAATTGCACCATTGTTTCAGTGTACATATGTTTTTTTTTGCTGTGTACTTGTCTATTTATTCTTTATATGTCTATTTATGTCTGTTTCTGGGTTTGTACACAGAGAGAGCAAGTTACAACAAATTACAACATTACAACAAATTCCTTGTGCGTAAACATGCCTTTGCCAATAAAGCTGATTCTGATTCTATTACTAAGACACTTTAAAAAAAAATGCGGTAAAACACAGAAATCTGATGTAGTGATGCCGGATGAACCAAATCTACGAGACTGAAAACTGAACCTATGAAATGTTGAAAAACTGTTTTTTCTGGTGGTCCATCAGCCATCAGACAGTTTATGTAACTGAAATGAAAAACATCGTTTCACATGCTGGTTATGTAATGCCCTTCACCAAGCAAACAGGAAATATGCATTCAAAATGTTGCAGTATTAACACTTAAACTACAAACTTAAAATAATTGTGTTGATAGGCTGATCTGTTGATAAAAACGTGTCACAGGAAGCATTATATGCACTGTGAATGGACATGAACTGTTTTCTCTTTGAACAAGACATTTGTTACTAAAATGGAGGCAAATCAGCTTCTATAAAATAAAATGTATTGATTCTGTAATAGTCCTGGATCAATTTTATCTTTCTCAAAACTACTTCTCTCTTCTTTAGGCAAATACTAAAGGCAGCGAAAACAAACTTTTAAATGAAGCAATATATCCATAAGAGACTTCCTGGCCAATAAATGTCAAACAATAATACTAAAAAAATATGGATATATTAATCTTTTGTTGAGGGTGCCAAATTATTTCTAAACCGGCCATTTGTTTTCTGTATAATGTTTTTATTCTGAATTAAATTTTAAGAACATGAGCAGCTCATGTCCTCTGATCGACCTGTGATCACACTGATATCAGGAGAGAGCGGATTCATGCTTTCTGATAGGAGCTGGTTCTCTGTTCTTAAACTGAATCTATCACAAACATTAAAGGGTAGTTTCAACCAAACCAATAGTCTCATGACCACATGGACACTGAAACCGTTTTTATTTAATACTACTGTTTCCCCTTTGTATCTGCCTCCAGTGTTACAGTTGGTCAACCTGTGACACGAGAAGTAAATCAAATGGTCTTTTTATTGTGAAATTCTGCTTTTACTCTTCCATAGCTCAGCAATAAAACACAGAGAGGGAAGTGTGTACTAAAAAGACTGCAAACCTCACATCAGCTTCAAACATGTCATACAGTATATCCTGCACATGTCAATGACTGTAGATTTTATACCCCATCATTTAGACTGGAGCCCCACCAGGAGGGTGTGGGGGGGGGGGGGGGCACTTCACCACCAGTATGAACAGGAACAAAAACACAGTTTCAGTGTTTGGGGTTCACATGGATGTGTATTTCTGTTAGACTTTTCTTTTTGTATAAACTGAATAATCTGAACTTTTAAGACTTCAGATGTACAAACATGGATGTAGAAAAGGTAACTTTAGTGCTTCAGGAAATCGCACGTCTGGGGACAACCTCAACATTTTTAAAAAGTTACATTTTATAAAGACTACAGATCCATTAACATCCAGCTTTCCCCATCTGCATCTATATTCTTTATGTATAACAGGGTCTTCGCTCAACACTGTTTGCATACCTGGAAGCTTCCTTAAATAAAAACAGTCCTCTGCTGCTGCCAGCTGAGCAGATGAGCTTTACATAGAGATAATAACTGTCTGATACAAGGACATTATTTTTTTATTCAAAGTAATGACTCTGGTTGAGCTGACCTCATCGTCATGAAGACGGTTAATGAATCCACATTTGATGCATTTGAGATAAGTCGGACATGATGAATAAAGAAAACAAATGTGAGAACAGAAGTCAACAATGCACAGTGGGACATTATCATAAAAAAGTAAAGCAGACCTGTAAGTTTATGGAGTTAATGTCAGTGATATTTTGGATATCAACTGTTGGTCTGGCACCAGTTTAAAGAAGAGAAAACTCTCCAAAACTAAAACTAGACAGCAGTGTTGCTTTAGATAAATAAAATAAAAAAGATCAAATATGAAGCACGTATGAAACTTATTTTATCAGATTTTTACATTATTTTACATTATTTTATCTCATGAATGTGTAATTTTCTTTTTTTCCTGTGTATTAACAGTTTTCAGACTTAAGTTTTTACTGGTTATCAGATGTCTCACATGAGCGGAGGACAGGAAAAGACTTGCAAACTGCTTTAAAGTAGCATTTTCTGTCAAGAACGATATGTGATGTGAAGATAGCAGGTCAGATATCAAACAAAGAGAAAACAAAGTCAAACAGGATTCTGACAATCTCCCTCAAATATGAGTTTTCCTTTTGGAACATTAAGAAAAACAACAACAAAGTGTGATTTCTTCGATTACAAGACAAATCACTGAACAGCAAGTGTTTCCTAATCAACTATTTCAGGTCGAGTTGATGGCAAAAAACTAATTTTGAGCACCAAATTTTTGAAATTAGATTTAAAACACGAAAGTGGAAAAAGTTCAAACACAACAACTTCTGTGGAAAAAACAATCATTTGAGCAGAAATATTTACCATCAGCATAACAGCCAGCTGGAATGAATACAACTATTCTTTCAGTCCAGTCAAATTAAAAATGAAAGCATCGATGAGACGTACCTGATGACACTGCCGTGCTGCGTTTCAGTCCAATGTCATCCTGGAGTGTGCTTGCTGTGTGAGCTGCCAGGCTGTGGAGTGCATGTGTGTGTGTGTGTGTGTGTGTGTGTGTGTGTGTGTGTGTGTGTGTGTGTGTGTGTGTGTGTGTGTGTGTGTGTGTGTGTGTGTGAGAGAGCAACTGTTGAGTGTGAGAGCGTGTCCGAAAGTACTCTGTGACTCCAGAGAGCAATGTGGCTGCCTGCAGTTTCCTGGTGGGCTCTATTGTGGTGGAAGGTGATAGGTTTTCCTGAGGAAAGGCCCGTCCCGTCCTCTCTCCCCCTCCTACACCTCCACAACCCCCCCCCCCCACACACACACACACACACACACACACAAACCCCTCCCCAACCCCAGCATCCTGGGGACACATCTAATTACTCTCATTAACTGTACAGTGAAGAGGGATAGGACATCCCCCTGTAAGACTGAAAGTCTGTATCATCTCTGAGTTTACGGGACGGATTTCTGTAGAAAATAGAACAGAACTACGAGGATCAGTCACTGTCAATAACTTTGAGTAGAAATGCTCTTCTTGCACCATCAGCAGTGAACTTTTCCTCAGCGGAAGACTTGAAGAGGACTGATCTGAGCTGTCACGACAATCAGCACCGCTGCTGCAATGTTGTCTCTGCTTTACTGCAGAGATTCAAGGTCACTGGAGCCCCGACAGGACTTCAGAGTCACACAAAGAGCCAAGCAACAGGACAAAACAATGAAACATGTACTGTATGGTAGGAGCGTGTGCGTGTGCGTGTGTGTGTGCGGCTCACCGTTGTATGGTACCATTTTAAAAAATAGCCGAGCAAAGCAACAGGTCAAGAAGGTGATGTAAAACTCCACATGCTGGAATATTTCCCAGACATCCCTGCAGCCACCACGGCTCCGTCCTGCCACCCAGTGATCAGAGAAGTGTAGGACAAGAGGTGCTGAAACCACCACCATGACATGCAGTTAACTCATTCATGCTATCATTCAATTCAATTCAATTCAATTCAATTCAATTCAATTCAATTCAATTCAATTCAATTCAATTTATTTATATAGCGCCAAATCACAACACAGGTTATTTCATGGCACTTGACACATTAAAGTCCTTACAGCAGAACTTTACAACATTATAAAGAGAAACCAACAATTCAACAATTCATCAATTCAACAATTCAACAATTCAACAATTTCCACATAAGCTAGGAGGGAAAAAAAACTCCTCTTTAAGGGAGAAAAACCTCCAACAGAGGGAAGAAAAACTCCCTTTAACAGGAAGAAACCTCCGACAGAACCAGGATCAGAGGTGGAGAACATCTGTTAACAGAACCAGGTTCAGAGGTGGGCGGAGCATCTGTTAACAGAACCTGGCTCAGAGGTGGGCGGAGCATCTGTTAACAGAACCAGGATCAGAGGTGGAGAACATCTGTTAACAGAACCAGGATCAGAGGTGGGCGGAGCATCTGTTAACAGAACCAGGATCAGAGGTGGGTGGAGCATCTGTTAACAGAACCAGGATCAGAGGTGGGTGGAGCATCTGCCTCAACCGGTTGGGGTGAGAGGAGAGCAGAGAGAGAAAAGGACAGCATAGAGATACAAGAGAAGAACTGTTGGTGGAGACAACAATCACAGAGCAGAGACATGCAGCTCCATGACGGGACATCTGGAAAAGAAAGAAGAGAAACTATACGAGCGAAGGAACTGAATGGAGACAACAGATAATAAGAAGAAACTATGGGAGAGAAGAAGATGGTGAGGTATGAGTCAGTTAAAGAGGAGGAGGAAAGAAAAGAAGCTCAGCATGTAACGAGGTCCTCCAGCAGCCTCGGCCTATAGCAGCATAACTAAGGGTTGGTTCAGGTCTACCTGAGTCAGCCCTAACTATAGGCTTTATCAAGAAGGAACATTTTGAGTCTAATCTTAAAGCTAGAGAGGGTTTCTGCCCCTCCAACACAAACTGGGAGCTGGTTCCACAGGGGAGGAGCCTGAAAACTGAAGCTCCGCCTCCCATTCTACTTCTGGAAACTCTAGGAACCACAAGTAGACCAGCGTACTGAGAGAAGTGCTCTGATAGGATTATATGGTTCTATAAGATCTCTAAGATATGATGGAGCCTGGTCATGAAGAGCTTTGTAAGTCAGCAAGAGAATTTTAAATTCTAGTCCTGATTTAACAGGAAGTCAGTGAAGAGAAGATAAAACTGGAGAAATATGATCTCTCTTGTTAAATCCCATCAGTCCTCTTGCTGCAGCATTTTGGATCAGCTGCAGGTTTTTAATGAGTAATTTGGACATCCTAACAACTAGGAATTACAATAATCTAGTCTAGAAGTAACAAACACATGAATGAGTTTTTCTGCATCATGCTGAGGATGATTTTCCTGATTTTATTAATATTACGTAGATGAAAGAAGGCAGTTCTGGAGATTTGCTTTATATGGTGTCTAAAGGACAAATCCTCATCAAAGATGACTCCAAGGTTCCTCCCAGTTTTGCTGGAGGCCAAGACAACGTCATCTAGAGTAACTTAGTGATTATAGAAAGAGTTTCTGAGGTGTTTAGGACCAAGTACAAGAACTTCGGTTTTGTCTGAATTTAGAAGCAGGAAGTTTTTGGTCATCCAGGCCTTTATGTCTTTTAGACAGGCTTCAAGTTTTACTAACTGATTAGTTTCATCTGGTTTTATAGAAAGATATAGCTGAGTATCATCTGCATAACAATGGAAGTTGATGCAGTGCTTCCTGATGACATCTCCTAATGGAAGCATGTACAAAGTAAAAAGTATTGGACCTAACACTGAGCCTTGTGGAACTCCATAACTAACTCTTGTTTGTCTGGAAGACTCATTGTTGACATGGACAAACTGGAATCTATCTGATAAGTAGGATTTGAACCAGTCTAATGCAGTTCCTTTAATCCTCGTAACATCTTCTAATCTCTGTAATAAGATCGTATGATCAATCGTATCAAAAGCAGCACTGAGGTCCAGAAGAACAAGTACAGAGACGAGTCCATTATCTGAGGCTAATAAAAGGTCGTTAGTAACTTTCACCAGAGCTGTTTCTGTGCTATGATGAACTCTAAAGCCTGAAAATCTTCAAGCAGATCATTCCTTTGGAAATGATCAAACAGTTGATTTGCAACAACTTCTTTAAGGATTTTAGAAATAAACATCAGGTTTGAAATTGGTCTGTAGTTTCCTAAAACAGCTTTTTAAGTAAAGGTTTAATTACAGCCACTTTAAAAGCCTGCGGTACATAGCTGGTTACAATAGATAGGTTGATCTGATCTAATATGGAAGTACTAATTAAAGGAAGACTTCCTTAAAAAGTTTAGTTGGGATGAGATCTAACAGACAGCTAGAGGATCCAGATGAAGAAATAATTCTAGTTAACTCAGAGAGCTCAACAGGAGAGAAATGTTCCAAGTTTACATCTGGTCCTACAGTTGCTTTCAGGGCTGCTGTTGCTTAGCAACACATCAGTGATGGTGTCAGGAAGGGTCGGCCCGATTCTCTCCCTGATAGTAAGAATTTTATTGGTGAAGAAGTTAATGAAGTCATTACTGCTGAGAGCTGAAGGAATAGAGGGCTCAACAGAACTGGGACTCTTTGTCAGCCTGCTACAGTGATGAAAAGAAACCTGGGGTTGTTCTTGTTGTCCTCTATTAATGATGAATAATATAAAGTCCTGGCCTTACGAAGAGCTTTCTTATATAATATTAGACTCTCCTTCCAGGCAGGTGAAATTCTTCTAAATTAGTGGAACTCCATTTCCTTTCCATCTTTCTAGTCGCTGCCCAGCAGAGCGTAGTTCTGAGTTGTACCATGGAGACAACGTCCTCTGGTTCATGACTCTCTTCTTCAGAGGGGCGACATCATCTAGAGTTGTAGCAGAGATGCTGCAGTGTTTTCTACCAGATGATCCACTTGTGTGGGACTAAGATCAACGTAGATGTCTTCCACTGCTTTAACACACGGCATCGAAGAGGATAAACATGTAACTGCTTCCTTAAACTTGGCCACGGCATCATCTGACAGACATCTACTGTAGTGGGATTTATTCCCACATGCTGTGTCGTCCATTATTGTAACTTCAGATGTTAATAAGAAGTGGTCCGACAAAACAGGGTTTGGAGGAAATACTATTACATTTTCAGTTTCCATCCCATACGACAGAACCAGATGGAGGGTGTGGTTACCACGGTGACGGGGTTTATTTACATCCTGATAAAAGCCTATAGAATCTAATAATGAGCTGAAAGTAGAACTGAGGCTGTCATTGTCCACGTCAACATGAATGTTAAAGTCTCCCACTATCATCACTTTATCTGAACTCAGCACTAAATCTGTACAAAAGTCAGAATTCAGTTAGAAACTGTGAATAAGGACCAGGTGGGAGATAAACAACAACAATACAATCTGTTTCTCTGCTTTCCAGTTTGGGTGAGAGAGACTAAGAGTCAGACTCTCAAATGAATTATAATTAAGTTTAGGCTTTGGATTAATTGATAAACTTGAGTAGAAGATTGCTGCCACTCCTCCTCCTCCTCCTCCCCCTCCTCCTCGGCCTGAATCTCTAGGAATATGATAATGAATATGACTGGGAGGAGTTGCTTCATTAATCCTAACATATTCTTCCTGTTGCAGCCAGGTCTCTGTGAGACAGTAAATCAATCTGATGATCAGTTATCAAGTCATTTACTAACAGAGATTTAGACCAGAGAGATCTCATATTTAATAATCCGCTTTTAATTGTAAGATTTCTTTGATCCATTAATTTGGTAGGATCCATTTTTATTACATTTGTATTGACAGATCTTTCCTTGAGTTGTTTAAATATCGGTGGTCTGGGTACAGACACAACCTCTATAGGATGTTGAAGGTTTTGGGTGAGTGACAGCTCTAAAGAAGCTGCAGAGGAGCTGTAAGACTGCAGCTCTGTGTCCTGACTTCAACCCTGGATGTCAGGTTTTAGGGCTGTTAAGAGACACGGCCATGTTTCTAGAAAGAAAAGCTGCACCATCCAAAGTAGGATGGATGCCGTCTCTCCAGATCAGACCAGGTTTTCCCCAGAAAGTATTCCAGTTGTCAATGAAGCCCACATTGTTAGCGTCATGTGTTGGGCTTCTGCACATTCCTCCGTCACCTGCTCTGCCCACGAATGTCATGCAACTGAACCTGTTGTACAACATGATGTACACGCTGCTTCTTAACCTAATTTTTACTGGATGCAGAACTGCAAACGATGCTACACATACTGCAAACACACACGTTCCACTGTGTCCGGTCGTCCTGCGTCCACGCATGTATCTGGCTCTTAATCGATGTTCCCGTGACTTTGACCCAGCTCTTAAACAGAGGCACCAGCAGCACACTTTATATTTGGCAATGCAAAAAGAGACTGTGAATACCCATATCAACTATAAAACTATACTTTATGTTTATATTCTGCTGAGACTAAGAAAAATTACAGTTTGAGTGAAAAACATATTATACTAAAAGGACACAAGAGGACTGTTTATCTTTCCTCTCTCTCCAATTTTGGATCAGGACAGAATTTTGGAACAACATTAAATACAACACCATTACGAAGGGAACTTTTAAAATTAAAGGCTCTGCTAGCTAAACTTTTGACAATTCAATTTTGCAAACCCATTTCCAAAAGATTTGGGACATTGTGTGAAATGTAAATTAAAACAGAATGCAATGATTTGAAAATCTCATTACCCCATATTTAATTGAAAATCCACCAAAGACAACATATCAAATGTTGAAACTGAGACATTTTATTGTTTACTGAAAAATATTGGCTCATTTTAAATTTGATGCCAACAACACGTCTGTGACGACGCACCGCCGTGATGAAGGTGCCAAGGAGAACACACGGTTTTCTTTGTACGCAAGGCATAAAGAAAGAAAAAACAATATTGGATGGCCGTGATCTTCGGGCCCTCAGACAGCACTGCATTAAAAACATATGATTCTGCAGTGGAAATCACTGCATGGGCTCAGAAACACTTCTGAAAACCATCTTCTGTGAACATCGCTGCATCCACAAATTCAGGTTAAAACTAAAACTCAACTGATTGCAGAGGTGTTGAATGCTTCTCATTCAGGTGAGCAGTCAGGTGCAGTGACCCTGGATGAAGCTTGAGGTCTGACTCCTCCCTCAGCCGGCCAATCAGCTGCTGTCGTTTCCTCTGTCTCACCTCCTGTCCTCAACCTGCTGTGGCTGGTTAGGGATGCAGGTATGTAGAGAAGTGATCCTTCTTCATGTTAAACTACCAGTCTAACATGTTTAGTGTGTACCTGTGTGACAGATTTACCTCATGGGAAACCACATGGTGTGGTCACACTCCTCAACACAGACTGCCTCTCAGTTTTTTTTAATTAGGTTTTCTTTCTTTTTTTTACTGTTTTAGCAATTTTAAACTTCACTTTAGACATTGGTTTGTGTTAAGACCTTATTTTAGAGCTAAATGTAAAAAAGATACTTTTAATTCCCATTGTATTTTTTTTTCATCCGTTGTTAACATGCTTCCCTCCCCCCAGCAGCTGAGGTCCCTGCCAACTTAATTACTCTGTCATTTCAATAAAATATTTGGTTTATTTTGGAGATTTTGTTTTTGTTTTTTTGGTGACTCTGAATACATCATGAATTAGTCAGACTGGCGTCTCCATGCATGTGTGTACATGTCCCCATGTGTGTGTGTGCGCACCCCCGTGTGTAGGTGTGTGTGCGTGCGTCCCCGTGTGTAGATGCACGTCCCTGTGCGTTCCCGTGTGTGTGTGTGTGTGTGTGTCTCTGTGCGTCCCCGTGTGTGTGTGTGTGTCCAATGAGATGACACAAACTAATTCATAGCATTTCAGTGTCCTACACAATCTATATAATATCAGTTCCTCCTGGGCTAGAAAACAGAACATAAAACATTGGCCCAACATCGAAAGAAATAATTTTATTAGTAATTTCTGCAAAGAAATAAATCAGACTTTAGTGAACATCCTGACATGGAAAACTGAAAAAGTAGTAACAACTCAAACTAGAAGGGATGAATGGCAGTGAAATATTAAAAAGTTAGTGTGTAAGCAGTGATTATCTCCAGTGTTACATCATGTATTGGATTTATGTATATTTCCCGTAATCATGACAATAAATAACCATCAGGATTTATCAGAGGTATGTGCCTCTGATTTAGCAGTGTTATCTAAAACAGTTCATTTCCTCAGCCTTGCTTTAAATGAAGAGATGTGTAGTGATCTTTCACACATTTATCTGTTCCTATAAATGTTTGCAGTCCAGTAAAAGGAAGTCACATGTTTTGGTGATGCAATGTGAATGCATCGTGGTGTATGTGATACTGTGAGTGGAAAAACAGATATTCATATAATGCATTTCTTTGTGATTACAGTGAAGCTGTTGCTCTTTGATTCATTTTCAATGTAAGAATTTAGTTCATTATCATGTCTGAAGCTCGGTCGGTTATTCACCCACAGGAAATATCTTAAATAGCTCTTTTTAAATGTGTAAATGTGTCTGACATTTTTGGAAAATATGCTTATTTGCTGTTAGATGTGGAAACAGTGGAAAACAGCAAGCCTTGCTCTGTGCAGAGATATCTGCCTACCAGCACCTTTAAAACTCTGTTAACACATCACAGTATATCTCCTTGTAAATCCATATAAAAATTAAAGCAAACAAATTTCATATTTTATGGTGGGCGATGTGCCGGACTAATTCTTGACCAGACGCAGTGACTTCTTGGTAATGTCACCACGATGAGGTTGCCTCCACAAGCTTATTAATCAGTTTGGAGGTGCTGGCAGGTGGATTTTTGGGCCTTAAGTGAGAGCCAGACTCGTTGTTTCCTGTATTTCTGTAAAGCCCGCTGTAGCTTCTTACTGGACAGATGTGCGAGTGGTAACAAGAGGCAAGAAAGTAGTTATATTTTTCCCTTCATCAATTTTTGCACTCCATGGTCCAACATAACTGAACATTCCTGTTTTCATGTCAAACAGTTTGTGTGTGTTTCATCAGAGGGTCTGGTTCTGGCCGCGGGTGTGCTGGATGCGCTGGTGCTGGTGCTGTGGGGGGTTGTTGAAGTGGTAGGGCTCGTGGCGGTATTGGTTGTGGCAGATGGCCGGATGCTCTATACCTTCACCATGCAGCTTGTCCTGCTTCTGAACTCCTTCCAGCTTCGCTACCAGCTCTTTGATGAAGGTCTGACGGTGAACACGAGCAGAGCAAGAACAACAGATCACTTCATTTTCTTTGAACTAAAAGGCCTGTACAACAATCATTTACAAGTTTTTTTTCCTATAAACTGTATAACTTCAGTGTGACTGATGATTCCCAACATTCAGTATCCATGTTGAATTCAACATGCATCATATACTGTACATATATATACAGTGGTGTGAAAAAGTGTTTGCCTCCTTCCTGATTTCTTATTTTTTTGCATGTCTGTCACACTTAAATGCTTCAGATCATCAAACAAATTTCAATATTAGTCAAAGATAACAAGTAAACACAAAATGCAGTTTTTAAATGAAGGTTTTTACTATGAAGGGAGAAAAACAATCCAAACCCACATGGCCCTGTGTGAAAGAGTGTTTCCCCCCTCCTGTTAAAACATAACTTAACTGTGGTTCATCACACCTGAGTTCAATTTCTCGAGCCACACCCAGGCCTGATTACTGACACACCTGTTCTCAATCCAGAAATCACTTCAATAGGACCTGCCTGACAAAGTGAAGTCGACCAAAAGATCCTCAGAAGATAGACATCATGCCGAGATCCAAAGAAATTCAGGAACAAATGAGAAAGAAAGTAATTGAGATCTATCAGTCTGGAAAAGGTTCTAAAGCCATTTCTAAAGCTTTGGGACTCCAGAGAACCACAGTGAGAACCATTATCCACAAATGGAGAAAACATGGAACAGCGGTGAACCTTCCCAGGAGCGGCCGGTCGACCAAAATTACCCCGAGAGAGCAGCGACGACTCATCCGAGAGGTCACAAAAGACCCCACGACAACATCCAAAGAACTGCAGGCCTCACTTGCCTCAGTTCAGGTCAGTGTTCATGACTCCACCATAAGAAAGAGACTCGGCAGAAATGGCTGCATGGCAGAGTTCCAAGACCAAAACCACCGCTGAGCAAAAAGGACATTAAGGCTCGTCTCATTTTTGCCAGAAAACATCTTGATGATCCTCAAGACTTTTGGGAAAATACTCTGTGGACTGATGAGACAAAAGTTGAACTTTTTGGAAGGTGTGTGTCCCGTTACATCTGGCGTAAAAGTAACACCACATTTCAGAACAAGAACATCATACCAACAGTAAAACATGGTGGTGGTAGTGTGGTGGTCTGGGGCTGTTTTACTGCTTCAGGACCTGGAAGACTTGCTGTGATAAATGGAACCATGAATTCTACCGTCTACCAAAACATCCTGAAGGAGAACGTCCGGCCGTCTGTTCGTGACCTCAAGCTGAAGCCAACTTGGGTTCTGCAGCAGGACAATGATCCAAAACACACCAGCAAGTCCACCTCTGAATGGATGAAGAGAAACAAAATGAAGACTTTGGAGTGGCCTCGTCAAAGTCCTGACCTGAATCCTATTGAGATGCTGTGGCATGACCTTAAAAAGGAGGTTGGTGCTGGAAAACCCTCCAATGTGGCTGAATTACAACAACTCTGTAAAGATGAGTCGGCCAACATTCCTCCACAGCTGGAAAAGACTCATTGCAAGTTATCACAAACACTTGATTGCAGTTGTTGCTGCTGAGGGTGGTCCAACCAGTTATTAGGTTTAGGGGGCAAACACATTTTCACACAGGACCATGTGGGTTTGGATTGTTTTTCTCCCTTCATAATAAAAACCTTCATTTAAAAACTGCATTTTGTGTTTACTTGTTATCTTTGACTAATATTTAAATTTGTTTGATGATCTGAAACATTTAAGTGACAAACATGCAAAAAAATAAGAAATCAAGAAGGAGGCAAACACTTTTTCACACCACTTTGTGTGTGTATATATATATATTTTTTTTTTTTTTTTTTTTTAATTTATTTATTTATTTATTTATGTAAAAGACAAGTCATTAGTCAGATAGTAGAGTGCAGACAGACCAGAGATGCAGGGGATGACATGGTATGTGCACAAACCACTCTGCTATCAGGTCATCTAATACTTTATATTTTGTTATTTAATTACCTACAATTCTGTCAATCCAATAGGCAGGAACAGGAAAGAGAAGGTGACAAGGAAGAATATGTTGTTGGTTTTGGTCTTTCAATGGATTCATTGACAAAAATTTAAAAATATTGATTATTGCCTTCTCCTATCACTTTTTTCTGCTGCTTCAGGCTGGACGACCAACTATACAAGGTGGGCAACTGCCCTGAGGCCAAAAAATGTCCAAAACTTGCTCTAAATAGAATTACTGATACAATCATAACCATATTTAAATAATTGCAAGTATAGTAGAGGAAACTGAGATAAATTATATAGAAGCAGTTTGGAGCCACTATTACACTACCAATTATCCTAATTTTAGTTCTGAGTATTAAGTAGAGCCTAATAAATGTGATGTTTAGTGATTTTAGTATTTATTTTTCCACATTTCCTGGTTTGAGTATTTTCAGTGTTCATGTGTCCATAGATGGAAGAAGGTTTGATGAAGAGGAGGGTCCCAGGAGGAAGACCTCAAGGTCCCCGCAGAGGAAGTTGTTCTGCTGCTTTGTGGTGGAAATGTCACAAAGTCAATTCGAGTCCGTTAAGATGCTAAAAATAAGTCGGACAATAACACATTTCTGAATATCTCATATGTTTAACGTCTTCAACTGTTTATTGTCCATCATGGTGCAACCTGAGCTTTTATAGCCAGCTGACGGATACAGCTCTCAGCTGTGTTGTGGCAACAGTAAGAACACAGGCGGAGAAAACAAGCCGCTCAAGTCTCTAATAAATCCTGACTGCATCTGTTTGACTTATTTTAGACATTAACCAGCAGGAGAAAAGTTATTATGGACGGAGATCTAAAACATTCTCCTGGAAACCACATCTGATCGCTGACCTGTTATGTTTGAGTATGTTTGTCTTCAGGTACAAACCCCAGCAGCATAATGGAGCATATTTCTTACTAATGTATTTAGTTGCAGGTTAATATGCATAGGTTCAAAATGCATTAACATAACATAATATAACATAACAAAAACATGTTTCAGTGCACATCTGGCCATGTAGTCTTTAAGACAGGCTTGAGAAAAAGTGAATCTCTCCTTTAAAGATGCTTCACACTGAGTTCAAATTCAAATGAAAAAGCAGCCGCTCCTCTGACCCTCCCTGATCTTTTGCCTGTGTTTGCATCTCTGACCAGGCCACTGCGAGGCCAACCATTGAGCCCAGAAAGACTCTTTGTTTCAGCAAGGAAAAGGCAACAGAGCACAGAGAGCGATTGTTGAGGCATGTGGTGGGACGAGGGGTCGGATGCTGCAGCTTCAGCTCAGCTCAGGTATATATTTGCATAATGGAGGTGCATTATCATAATTTATCCATGGTTAGAAATGTAGCTTGGAAGTGAAGACGTACCTCTGTGCTTTTACTGCACTTCTGAAGAAGCTCCTGTTTGAAAAAAGGGGATAAAGTTGTCAGAAACGAGCCACATCATCACACATTTCTACGATATAAAGAGGAACTCTGTCTGTGTAAAAACTCCCAGAATAATATCGGTGTTTGTTGTGCAGAAAGGATTATTTCAGGTCATGTTACCTGTAACTTTTGGACTCGCTGCTCGTCGTTAGGCAGGTCGATCAAATCGTCGATGTTCACCTCCTCTGGCATGTCACCCTCCTGAAGCCAACACATTGACACACACGTGATGAAAACTAACACACACACGAAACTTCAACAAGTCACCGGACAAGACGAACACAATCTGTAATCTGCTTCAACCACTTAAATCTTCCTTTTAAAGCTCTGATAAAGTCTTAAAAGAGTTTCAACACTGTTTTCTTAAAAGGTCCCATTTATTACAATATATATATAAATAACACTTGAAGTAAAATATATAAACCCAGAGATTTATTTTGCCACCAAATATATTCTGTGCCTGTGTCCATCCATGTTTTTATGTAGTTCATGCTAACATATCTGGTAACAGTCCATCCTCAGGGAACCCTGATTCACACAAGAATCCATCTGACAATTGTCCGTAATAAAAACTGAAAATGTAAAGCACAGAGCGGCGCAGGAGAAAAAGAGATCATCTGACCATAAAAAGTATAATTCATCCTCTGGGAGACATGAAGGGCAACAACATACGACAGCCCCTATAATAGTGGTTTGGACCAACAGATAGATGGGCAGAGGCTCGCATGAGATATATTAGTATGGAAGAAATCCATATGTCAAGTGCTCAATAGGTTACACACTCCATACAGTTACCTCCACAAATGAAGGCCAGATGTTGTTCAGGTCTGTTTCTCTAATGTTGCACAATCAGCAATTCTCTGTGTGTAATCAGTGGAACAAATTAAGAGAAGTCCTTCCACATTGTCCTAATATCTCCAAAATCATTTTTAGCTCTGAGGGCAGCTGAAAGCTTTTTAATTCATGCTGCACTGAGTGCCAACTGTTGCCTGTTTAAGCTCTGTGGGTTCAACAGCAACAGCATTCACGTAATACTGTAACAGTGGCCTGTTCTGTTTGAACAAACAGCCATTGTACGAGCCGAGTGGGGGACAGTCCAAGCATCCACGCTGCCATCAGTGCCTCGACATGCCGGGCCTGAACTCCACTACAGACAGACAGACACCTCTCAACAGACATTAAACACTTTGTGACATGACAAACGTCCTGCACCTTGTGTCCCAAACTACTCCCCTCTCGCCTCTCTCCTCCTGATAGATCCTCACCTCTTGCCAGATGCAGCCAGATGTTTACCTCCTCTGGGGACCCTCAGCAGCATCCTCCCTCCCTGCTCTCATCACTCTCTGCTCTCCGCTCCATGTAAGGCAGAAAGCCCCGGGGCAGATACAGATGTGTGAAGGGGGCAGCGTGGACCTCACAGTTACAGGATGCTTGTCCTTGTAAGGAGAACCAGGCTGCCCCACCTCTCCTCTAAACACCTCATACATCACTGGAGGCTCCATAGGGAGGCTCAGGACAGTGACGTCATCTGAGAGGGTTTTAAAACCAAATTTTTGTTCAAATATAGCTTTTTTTAATTTCATATTTCCAGCTTTCTGTTTCACTTCTCATACTTGAGTTAATGGATGATATCTCTTTAAAGAATTAACTTATTTCTGAAACTCTTTTAATGAGCTGCTTTCTGACTATAACGTGCAGTATTAAACGCAGATCAGCTAAAACCAGTTTGTTGACACTGCTGTGGGACATGTGGACCCACCTGACCCGAGTAGAGCCGGTCCAGACTCTCGTCGATCCACTTTTCCAAGTCCAGCCGCCTCTGCAGCTCCTTCCGGTTGTACTTCACGGTGACTCGGGCATGTCTCTTCGGGATGTTAATCCCGGGATCCAGAAAGGACTCCAGATCTGATGAATGGACCTCGTCTCTCCCCCCGAGTGTCGTCCCGGTCCGGTCGGCTGCCATCTCTGCTGTGGACTGGTCGGACCGGTCTCCCGTCGTTTTGAAACGCGAGGAGGAGGGAGGAGGGAGGAGCGGGGAGGCGACACCACGCAGCCCGCCGGGTAGGAGGTTGTTGTTGTTTTTTTAACTCGTGGGAAGTTTATTTACAGGGTGGATATACAAATACTGCAAAAATCTATCTATCTATCTATCTATCTATCTATCTATCTATCTATCTATCTATCTATCTATCTATCTATCTATCTATCTATCTATCTATCTATCTATCTATCTATCTATCTATCTATCTATCTATCTATCTATCTATCTATCTATCTATCTATCTATCTATCTATCTATCTATTATCTATCTATCTATCTATCTATCTATCTATCTATCTATCTATCTATCTATCTATTTATCTATCTATCTATCTATCTATCTATCTATCTATCTATCTATCTATCTATCTATCTATCTATCTATCTATCTATCTATTGTTTATCTATCTATCTATCTATCTATCTATCTATCTATCTATCTATCTATCTATCTATCTATCTATCTATCTATCTATCTATCTATCTATCTATCTATCTATCTATCTATCTATCTATCTATCTATCTATCTATCTATCTATCTATCTATCTATCTATCTATCTATCTATCTATCTATCTATCTATCTATCTATCTATCTATCTATCTATCTATCTATTGTTTATCTATCTATCTATCTATCTATCTATCTATCTATCTATCTATCTATCTATCTATCTATCTATCTATCTATCTATCTATCTATCTATCTATCTATCTATCTATCTATCTATCTATCTATCTATCTATCTATCTATCTATCTATCTATCTATCTATCTATCTATCTATCTATCTATCTATCTATCTATCTATCTATCTATCTATCTATCTATCTATCTATCTATCTATCTATCTATCTATCTATCTATCTATCAGCTGATGATCAATTTTAGTTTAGAACTCAAATGTATGATGTTGACGAGAAACTCACCTGTGAACTGAAAACCAGGTGACGACCTCATGAAGCTGGTTTATATCTGCTGTATAGAAATCTGTGCAAAGCTGTCATCAAGGCAAACAGAAGCCACTTTAAGGAATCTAAAGTAAGAAACATATTTTCTTTTTTTCACACTTCTTTTCTCACTACACAGTAGATGCCACAAAACCAACACATTAGATGTTATAAAGTCTTCTTTTGATTGTACCTGTTTGAGCATTTAAAGTCTCACCTACGCTGACATTGTGGATTGATCGAGTCTTTTTAAAAGCCAAAATACAGAACATAATATGGCTCTAGCTTCCTGTATGTGAGCATTTGATGCTTTTTTCTGTTTTATGTCATCAATTGAACATCTTTGGATTTTGAATGGTTCCGTTTTTGCTATTTTCTGACTTTTTTTGGACGAAACAGCTAAATCATTAAATGAGAAAACAATTGGCAGATCAATAAGTTCAGAATTTTTTTTTTTTTCTTCTAAACTCTAACTCATCATTAACATTGAGAACAAAATACAAAATATGACCTGGACCACCTGTGCTGTGCAAAATGTGAACTCCAGAGACTTCAATCCAGAATCAAATCTTTTATTCCACTTCACAAACACAACATGATGAACTTAAATAATATGAATGGAAGCATGAAACAAAACACAAACTTTGGCATGAACACAAAATGGCACATGAAAGAGAAATGTGATCAGTAGTACATCATATATAAATATAAATTACAGTACCGGCTGATTTGTGTGATAAAGCACATGATCCTTGTATCCCTGCTCATCATTTCTTTGGGATATTTCACACAGCCCATAAAACATCCAGATACAACATCAAGCCACTCAGCATCATATAAATATATCTCTACATCTGTGACAATCAAAGTGAAGCCATGAACACAAGTTTTCAAATAAATAAATAATATAAAGAATAAAAATGATGGTGCGCACAATAAGGAAATAATGATTGAAAAGCAAAACAAAAACTGTGTTTAAATAAAAAGAAACAAAGTTAAATTATTAATGAGAATAAACCAATGAAACATGTTTTTAGGTGGGTTCTCCAGAGTGTTGTCTTCCTGTATTTGGTTTGTGTTGTAGGTCCGATGAACAGTGGAGGGAGATATTTGTCTCTTTGGGTCTTAAACATGGAAGAGCTTCGCCACGTGTCCTTTTTCAATAATATTTGAAAATCATCTTCGTCACAATAGTTCATTTGTCACTGTTTTGCTTTTTACATGGACATTTTTAACAATTATTTATCTTCAGCATGAGCATGAACAGTTTTCATCTCATGGATTCGCTCCTGTCTTCACTGTGCATGAAGACAGAGGAGCAACAAGTGCTCAAATATTTCTTACATCCGTGTTTTCTTCGTCGTTCATCGCAGCCCTGCTCCAGAACCGAGACCCGCCTCGTCCCTCCACATGAAGTCTTGCCGTTCCCCCCGGGCCTGGCTGCCCTCCACCGGTTGGTGTCTGTATCCGGACCGGCTGTCGGGGCAAAGCGAGAGGCTGAGGCGAGCCGTGCTGTTGCTGATCTTGAACATGCCGTTGGGACCGAGGAAGGCTTCTCTCTCGCTCCCTCCCATGTTGTTGACCGTCTCCAAGTCGTTATAAACTGCAATGTCGCTCAGCTGCTTCCTTCCCTGCGTTCTCCTCCTCCTCCTCAGGAAGACGATGCCGGCCACCAGAACCAGCACCAGGATGGCCAGGATGCAGGAGATGGTGAGGGTGGTGGAGGAGGGCTGGGCGGTTTGGCGTAAAGCGGGCTTGAAACTGGGCTGAAGCGTGAACTCACAACTGGGACCCATGAAGCCCTTCGGACACTGGCACACCGGCCCGGTGAAGTGGGTGAAGCAGGTGCCGCCGTTCTGGCAAGGCCGGGCGCCACAGGCATCGGAGCGCACGCTGCAGTTCTTGCCAGTGTAGCCCAGCGTGCAGGAGCAGGTGTAGTCATTCACACCGTCTTGGCAGGTTCCAGCATTCTCGCAGGGAGTCGAGGTGCAATCGTCAACGTTGACCTGGCAGTTGGCACCGGTGAAGCCGGCCTGACAGCGGCACAAGATGCTCTGGCTGAGGTCCAGACACTCTCCACCTGCAGAGGGGAGAAAGACTCTGTTCAGCATCCAGTAAATCATGATTGGACGGTCGTTTAAAGAAGGGTGATAATTGGATTATATTTGCTGACACGAAGAGCTGAGGAGCTGCTGGTTTGCACTTCAGCCACAAGATGTCGCCAGAGGAGAAGCCTTTCCTGCCCACTCACCGTTCATGCAGGGTCTGTTGCTGCAGCGGTCCAGCTTCTTTTCACAGTTGGAGCCGGTGTAGCTGGGAGGGCAGCGGCAGGTGTAGCCTCCGGTCATCGCCTCCACACAGGTGCCACCGTTGAAGCAGGGGCCGTCCGCGCACGTCATGGCGATGATCTCGCAGTTCTTACCGTAGAAGCCCTGTGGGCAGGTGCATGAGTAGTCGTTCTCCAGGTCCTGTGGAGGGAAAAACATTCATGTTAAAGGAGGATAGATCTAGAACAGTGTGCAGTTTTCCTTTCTGCAGTCAATCAGGTTGATCTTATTTTGTCTTAACCATGAGCGCCGTGTTTCTTCATTTCAGCTCTTAGTGCCCTTTCAAACTGAACAGACTTAATCTCATTGTATACTCACATTGCAGCTGCCTCCGTTCTTGCAGGGGTTGCTGTCGCACTCATTGGTTTCCAGCTCACAGTTGGTCCCTCCGAAACCGGGCCGGCAGGTGCAGGTGTAGCTGCCCTGACCCGTGTTGGTGCAGGTAGCGCCGTTGGCACAGGGCTTGTGGTTGGTGCAGTAGTTGAGGTCCTGGTCGCAGAAGAGGCCCCCCCAGCCCTCCTGACAGTTGCACTGCCACGGCTGGCTGCACGTCCCGTGGAGGCAGCCTGGGTAGCGGACGCATTGATTGCAGGAGGGGCCCTGCCAGCCCATGCGACACGTACAGCCCCCTGGGGCCTCGCAGTAGCCGTGCTTCTCGCTGCAGTCCGCCGAGCAGATGGCTGGAGGAGGGAGGAGAAGGGGGTGCGGGGGGTTGATTACAATGGGCACGCCTTCTCATAGGCCTACATCTCTCACACACACATGTACCGGGCCCCCTGTCTGACCCTAACGCTGCTCCAGACTTCACTGTTGGTTAAGTATTAAGCCAAGCAGCTGGTAGGCACACTGCAGGAGAAAAATGCTTTCTTTTATTTCCTCCCCATTACCCCCCCTTCCTCACACCCAAGACACACACACACACACACACACACACACACACACACACACACACACACACACACACACACACACACGCACACGCACGCTCACACACACACACACACACACACACACACACACACACACACACACACGCACACACACGCACGCTCACACACACACACACACACACACACACACACACACACACACACACATCACCTTGAAAAATGAGTGTCTCACAGGGGCCGCAGCTCTTTCTCTCATTGTAACACAACAAAAGGCAGATGGAGCACCACACAAGGCTACAGGACACCTCTCGGATAGAAGATCAAATACTCTGAAAAGATTCCTGCCTCTCAGCGTCTCAGATCAAACATTAATCACGAGCTGAGCTGTAAAATAAAAATACTTTTTATCCATGCCTTTACAAAACTTCATTACTTTTTCCAAGCATGGCAGGAGAAAAGGTTTTCTTGTTTTACTTGAAGTCTAAATGTCTTTAGGTACTTTCACTCTCAACTTTTCCTTAATTTCTAATCAGATTTGTGTTTACACAAAAAAGCTGACTTTACACAGTTTGGAAAATAGCATTAATTTGATGTGTTGTGGGATTCTTTTCTTTATATTGGATCCTGTCTCTGTAATATTCTTTTAATCTTTTAATTAATGAAAAGTTGTATTTAGATTTTCCCATGATGAGCAGTTTGTAACTGTATTTTGTAAAGTGCTGCATTTTATTTTGAAGGCGGCTTCACAATCTTTAAACACCTTAAAAAAATCGTAACACATCTTTTTAACTTGGCATTCTCGTAATCTATTTTATATATATTTTAGATTTTTTTTTTTCTAAATTGTCGTCTTTGCAATGACACGTATTTCATATTATCTAAATATTGTATTCCCATGAAGAGCAGTTTATAACTTTATTTTACATTTGGCTTAATCTCGTTAGGTTCCATTTTCTTTAGCTCCCCTACAGGTGATTCACTAAACTGCATCCATGGAACAAGTACTGGATTTCAGTGCCTTGCTAAAGGGCATCTCAGGAATTCGTATGCATGTCCACTCACGCTCAGAGCAGTAGTTTCCTTTCCATCCCTCCAGGCAGATGCGGTTGCCCTCCTCGTCGCAGGTGTAGTGGCCCAGCGTGTCGTCCCTCGGCCTGCAGTAGTCGGCGCAGCCGTCTCCGAAGTAGTATTCGTCACAGAAGACGTGGTAGGAGTAGCGCAACTCGCTCTGCTCGCCAAAGTGTACGTCCTGGGACCAGTCCTCTCCGATGGCGAGTCTCCTCCTGGTCGCCAGACGGCTCACCAGGTTGTTTTGGTTGTCTGCAGAGGAAAGGGGAGTTTTTTAACAAACAGTATCTTGTAAGGAATATGCGTGTGTCAGATGGAAAAGGCGCAGATCATTTATTTTGTTTTTTGTCAGTGGGTTCACAACAAGCAACCTACCTGTGTACTCAGTTGGAGATTCTGCGTTCCAGGCTTCAATGATCAACGAAAATGTTCCCTAAAACAAAACAAAAACGCGTTCACTGCTTGTCAAGTGCTGAAAGGTGATGCGTGATGATGGTGGTGGGTAATTTTATGCATTTATTTGTGATGGATAAATCAAACTTGGATAAACACCAGATACATCTGAGTGGTCATACGATGCGTGTTGTGTGGTATTTACCGGCCACTTGAAGTGGAAAGGTACTCTGATGGGAACACTGCTAGAGATCGAGGTGTGATCAGCTCTGATGACGTTGGTTTGTCCGGTGCCGAAGGTGCACGGCGGCTCCGCGGAGATCACATCCTCTGGGTGTTTTAGGCAAATCCTGAAAAATATGTGGCAGTCTCTGTGTCTTCTGCAGATGCGTTGCGCCGTGTGAAATGAATGAATCTTCAGCTCAAAGACACCAGAGGAAAAAACCTGCAATGACAGAATGATGATAAATCAAGTGCGTAAAGATATCCTGAAAATCCTATTCAAGCACAAACAGAAGACAACTTACTGCGTGTGCTAAGGCCAGAGCCATGAGATATCTCAGGTGTAGATGTGCCATTTCTTCTTGACGTTTTCTCTCTAACTCTAGATGGATGTCCTCATTCACAGTGTGCAGTAATATTCCCCCAAAAAAGAAACTGCAGGAAGCTCTTAAAGTGTAGACGAAACGCTCTCAAAAAAGTTTCATCACTCTGAAATCTGTGATCCTTTCGGTGTCTGTTAAATCTCCCGATGATCTTCTCCGTCCTACAACTGGCATTCCTCTTGTTTGGTTTCTGGTGCGTAAAGGCGCAGAGTGGCTTTATACCCTCTGATGCTGGGGCAAAGAGGTGGAGCCACAGCAGACCTCAGGGGAGCAGCCTGACACGCGGTGCCTGCTCTGGGATTCAGTCAACCCTCAGTACATCTGGACAAGGTTTAAGGAATATGCATAAGAAGCCAGCTTGATGCAGATATGTTTTGTAATGCTGCGTGATTCTCAAACAGCTACAAATATGCAAACTGATCAGATGGGACTGAATTACCAAGACCATCTGCCAGTTTAATGAAGTTCTTTTAAAACTTTTAGTGATGTAAGAAAATAAGATTTAAAGCTATTTGATTTGAGTGTGGTTTCCTTCCAAGTGGACTATTATAGGCTAGTTGGAATACATTTGATAAGCATTCAGAGTTTGTGAGATTTGTGAAACGATGAACAACAGCATTCCTGCATTTCATCAAACATGGACTCAAACGCCGTTTTCTGGGCTGTAGATCATTATTTGGAAAGTGTATTTCACTTTGGAGTGTATACATACTAAACAAAGATCAGAAGGAAGCATGAAAGAATAGCATAACCTTTCTTTCTTTACATCCAACATTATAATTGCTCTGACGCGTGTGAGGTGACAAAGAGAGGGCAGGTCCCGGATAAGACGGCATTGTGCGTCTCGCGGTTATTCAGGCCTTCTGGAGAATGGTGTGTGTGTGTGTGTGTGTGTGTGTGTGTGTGTGTGTGTGTGTGTGTGTGTGTGTGTGTGTGTGTGTGTGTGTGTGTGTGTGTGTGTGTGTGTGTGGGGGGGTCTTGGAGGAGTTTTGACTATCATGTTGCCTTTGTCTGGATCTCATGTGAACAGCTGTATGGTAATCAACGGCACATGGTCGACCGTGCGGGGCTCCAAACCCGGCTATTGTCTCCCCGAAGCGTCTACTCCCGGCACACACACACACACACACACACACACACACACACACACACACACACACACACACACACACACACACACACACACACACACAAACCGCTAAGCCCTCATTGATTTAGGAGACCCTGGTCGGCTGTCGGGTTCAACACCTGTCGCTGGCGGTGATGGAGGGTAAACACACTTAACACAGGAGAGCTGATCTCACCGTCAGCACTGACCTTTATCAGACTATTTTAATAGAACAAGAAGGCGATAATTTAACGTTAGATTTTAATGAGCCTTAAAAATAAAAAGAATAATTAACAGATTATATTTGTTTGATTGTTTATCTGGAGGTGAATTAACAACCTGTGAATCCCAGTTCTGACTGTCACTGATAAATTCCCTTTAAAGATCCCATACACTACATTAAATGCTGTTGCTCAGAGTAAAGACACAACAACTCCAGCAGACAAAAAGATTTGAAAGTACCAGTAAAATAGGTGCAATAGTTCATCATGCACCTGCATGAAATGTCAGGGTTTATTCATTTTATGCTGTAAACATGTGTGTTGGGTTGTGTGTGTGTGTAGCCCATATACATGGGAGGTTGGTGTGTGGGGGGTGGGGGTGGGGTGGCGACCTCTGGCCTATTGATATTAAAATGAGAAAAGGGGACGCGTGCCTGAAGTGGCCTCTGTATATCCTGGCACGCTTCCCTGCAGACTAACTAGGACAATACAAGGAGGAAACATACACAATGTGTGCAGCAATAAGATGGTGAAATGTTGTCAGATAGTATTTGAGTTCTTATAGTCGACAGCCTGTCAGAGTGGTTCTAACAGTGGGACCACAGACCTTCGAGGAGGGAGACAGAAAAACCTCTATGTTTATTTTTTTGGTTTAGGAAGGCAGAGAACAGAAGTTGAGAAAAATCATTTAAAGGCAGTCAAACTGTGTAACAGATATTATCAGTTGTGAATACAGGCCTATACCTTTGAGGCTAAATAAAACACAAAAAAGAAGAAGACAAAAAAAACCTTAAGATCCACTGTGTGGAGAAACCTATGGGAAGTAAGGGAGAAAGGGAATTAAAGAATCAATTAAAATGTTCTTGATCATTCTTCTGCTTTCTCCATTTGAACAAAGTAATTAAATCTTAGGCTACATTTAGATGTTTATTTAGATTTAACCTCAACAAATGATTTGAACTATATCATAGTCAGAGGCTGCAGATTCAGTATACTGCTGGTCTGCTGAGATCAGTGGTGGAAGAAGTATTCAAATCCTTAAAATATCAACACAGCAGTGGAAAAATACTCCACACAGTTTTATTTAAATAAAATAGCAGCACAATGTACTTGAAGTAAAAGTAGTAGGAGTAATTCATAGTGAAGCATCATTGTCTAAGCAGCATGTTACTGTTGGAGCTGCTGCAGGTGGAGATGCTTCAACAGCTTATTTCTATCCAGTTTTCTATCAGACAGCAGATAAAAGTTGGACTCTTTTCTCTCATTTTAAACCACGAGTTTAATCTTTAACAATATGTGTATTTTGATTGCTTTGAAAAAGGACTTCTCCTGTCTTTTGAACAATTGAAGAGAAAGTATGACTTGTCCAGTAGAACTTTCTTTTGTTACCTCCAGTTCAGATCTTTTTTGAGAACCAACCTGGACCCTGGAATGACTCGACCTGTCTTAACTAACCTGGAAAAATTGCTTCATGAGGGAAATGTGTACAAATGTAATTCTAAAATGTTCTCCATGTGGCTGAATGAGGGCCCAAAGCCAGGACTACACAGATCCAGGATGAGATGGGAGTCAGACTTGAATATAACAATTGATGAACAACTCTGGTCAGATTTATGTCAGAACAGTTTGTCAGCAACGGTTAATGCTCGGTACAGACTTGGTCATTATAATTTTCTTCATCAACTGTACCTCACCCCTCAGAAGCTACATAAATCCAAACCTGAACTATCAGAAATGGGTTTCAGATGTGGTTTAGAGGTCGGCTCCTTCCTACACTGTACCTGGCTTTGCACAAAGGTGAGAACCTTCTGGCATGACTTTTGGAATACCTTGACTGTCGATCGCAGGGGTCACCTTCCCGTTAGACCCTGAGCTGTGTCTACTGGGAAATTTCACAACTCTCAACAGATCTTTAACGAAGCCCCAAATTAAACTTGCAGAAATTGCTTTGTGTGTGGCCAGGAAATGTAAAGCAATGACATGGAAGTATGATTCCCCTCTTCTCATCGACAAACGGTCTGTGGAAATGAACAATTGTATCCCTCTTGAAAAGATTACATACGGTCTCAAAAAAAGATATAATTTACTTTTGAAAATCTGGCAGCCTTATTTGGAGAACATGGGTACAACACTAGCAGTGCCATAGGACTGTAACTATTTGGAGCTTTGAGCGAGGATGGAAAGCACTGTGTCACTGCAGTGTCTCTTAGTGTTGTGCTACTCTATACACTGACCTTTTTTGTTTTGTTTTGTTTTGTTTGGGTGGAGGGAATTATTATTATCATTAATATTATTATTATTATTATTATTATTATTATTATTTGTTGTTGTTTTTATTTACTTAATTTTATTTAATTTATTTGCAAATTTTTCTTTCTTAATTTGTTTTGTAATTTTCCGTAATGTTTAATGTACTGTATTCAATATGTTCTGCACGTTATCTTGCATTGTCAAAGCATTTTGAAAAATATAAAATAAAATATTCCAAAAAAACAATATGTGTATTTTAAAAGGTTGTGGGCTTCATTGTGTCAAATCTTCAACTCAGTCAAAATTTTTTTTACTAAAGTACAATATTTCTCTCTGTTGAAGTTGTAGTAGCATCAAATGGAAAAACTCAAGTGAAGTAGAAAGCACAGCATCAGTTTCCACTAGTTGGCTTTTAGCAGGAGTACTGTGTTGTTACTGTTACTGTCTCCATTCTGATTTCATGTGTAGCTCTTCTTCCTCTTTTGTACCTGCATGACAAATGAACGCTGTTAGAGAACTAAACTAAACTAAAAAAAAGTCTATCTTAGCAGACACTTTGTCCAAGTACAATTACTGCAGTTTTGTTTTTACCTCATCTTCTCGTGAAATATTCACTCAGTTTTCTCCAAAATTAAACATGAATTGTATATTATTATTTTTTATATAGCTAGATAAGATCTTATATTAATAAATCAGGTTGGACCAAAATATGCTTTTTATCTTTTGGCTTTAGATAATTCAGGAGAGTTACTAAGCTGTAATAAGATGGATAAATTGCTTTTCATTTAAAAAATAGTATCAGGCAACACAGAGGAGTGTACATGAAGGTCTATGATGAGGAGGAGGAGGAGGAGGAGGGGGCCTTCATCAAGTTATCATCTGAGTGTATTTTTAAGGTCAACATTATAAGTGTGCTCCATGGGTTACCCGGCATTGTGCATACAATTTTCCATATTCATTTTATAATTAACTCTACTCTAGAGCACCACTATTGTGTTTTCCCCACCTGTGTTTTCCAATAGTAATTAATAATGATTAATATGATATTTTTTTCCCCAATATATTTCACGAGAGGAATTAAATAAAACAGGAAATAAGGATATGTAAAAAAAGTAAAGGCATCACCATTCACTCCTAAAATATTTTGATGATATTTCTTGTAACAAAAAACTTTTCACACGACAGGTGTTGGTAGTAATATATCACTAAATGATAACACATAATGTAAAATGTCATAGCTTCAGTTTTCTTCTTTTTGTTTCGATATCAAATTATTTGTGTGATACAACATTTTGACACTTGTAACTGTAAATTGTAGAGTGTGTATGTAGCACCTGTTCCTATACATCATGTCACATCTCCATCATGTCACACACATGACCCATACACCATGCTCTGCTCCTCTGGGGGAGACAGAAACAATCATTTTTAATGTGTATATTTATACTTCAACCATTTACAGTATCTGCTGCGTCCCTACGTGGATGGAGGATGTCTGTGTCTTTGTGTCAGAGGAGCAGATGGGCAGTGCAACCTCGCTGCTGTTGTCATCTGTATTACTTGCAGGCGCGTGACATGAGAGAGCCACGGGGCATGGGAACCAAAGAGGAGTCATGTCACCCCCCACTCCGGACCTCCCATTCGTTGGAGTGGCTACATCTGCCTCATGCATACAGCCCCGCAGCAGCTTGAAGATCTTCTCCCCCGGGAACCCTGCAGATCTGACCCGTGCAGGCCCTCGGGGGAGAAGTCGGGCTGTTGTGGCCACTGCTGCAGCCCCGGCCTGCTGTCTGACTGTGGAACAATGGGAGGTGTGGAAGGGCTGTCTGGTGGGTTGGGATATGCTGTTTGAGTGTGTGGTTGTGTGTGTGTGTGTGTGTGTGTGTGTGTGTGTGTGTGTGTGTGTGTGTGTGTGTGTGTGTGTGTGTGTGTGTGTGTGTGTGTGTGTGTGTGTGTGTGTGTGTGTGAGAGAGCGTGCGTGTGTGTGTGTGTGTGTGTGTGTGTGTGTGTGTGTGTGTGTGTGTGTGTGTGTGTGTGTGTGTGTGTGTGTGTGTGTGTGTGTGTGTGTGTGTGTGTGTGTGTGTGTGTGTGCACATGCAGCCTCATATTTATGCATGTCATTTGTCTGATTGGTTGATCTCATTAAGATGCTGGATGCTGAGGCACTGTCGGGTACCAGAAGATGCTCACTGCCCCTGCTGAGCAAATATGGGCTGAGTTAGAGGGGTGTGAGATGACTGGAGGGGCATTATGAGGCAAATCAGTGGCCAGCAGTACAACTGGCAGATATACTGTATTTTCTCCTGACTGTCTCTGTAGCCACAGGTTCTGAAATCAGTGATCAGAAAGCTCGTAGGCCGTTTACTTCTCGTTTCCTCGGGCCATCTGTGCCTCTACATTTCCTTTGGTCCTCCACCAGACTCGTTCAGGACAGCAAGTTTACAGTAACACAGAGAGCTGCTGTAGTTTTCTTCAAGGCCCCTCGTCCAAGTGTTTCTACTCATTTTAGGACTCTTAGATCTTCTTCTTTCACCCCATCTATTTAAGGGGACGTCAACGTTCCTCTGGACTCTCTAATCTCCCTTTTGATCAACAAGACAACCTTTACTTCACTCTTTTAGTTTGTCAACGTGTGAATTTGTTCAAAGGGGATGTTTAAAAATTGAACAAATGATTCACAGAGTGCTTGAATATAACATACATTAAGATAACAAGAAAGAACATGAATAAAATGAGCCTTAGTAGCAGAGACAGCACACTAAACCCATCATATATTTAGTAAGAACGAACTACTTTATAGCTGGTTTATGATAATCTGAGGTCAATTGGATGATGCTGAAATTGCACTTTGACCTTGTGAATCTGAAGATGTAATAACAGGTGACTTTTATTGTGGATGTCACCAAAGAACAGGTTTTTGTTTAACAAACCCAGTATCACAGCAGATCGTGAGATAGATACGCTTTGGACTGTCGAGGCATGAATGTTATATGTTTTCCTGTAGCGGATAAAAATGAAACCTACTCCATGCATAGAGCCATGTGATTTACAGGAAAACCATCACATGGTTGGGATCAGGGAAGAAAAAACAACTCAACAAAAAAGTTGTCACCTCTTGGATTCAAACCTCATCGTCTCGCCTTGCAGTCTATGACTAATACCACTAATCCACACCTGCTGCCTCCTAATACTGCCGAAGGATGTGCTTTGTTGCCTGTGTTGCGGGACCTTGGTCACATGATTCTGTGCCACATGACATTTACATGGGTTTACGTTTCATGCTTATAAAACGTATAACTTTTGCGCCTAGGCAGGCCAAAGCGTGGCTATTTCACGTTTTGCTGGAGTGAACTTGTGCCTCGTAAATATGATTCTAAAGTGAACTTTAGTGTCGTGTATTTTTCCCCTCTTTTTCTCAAACCCTTTCTCTCATCTCTTTTCAGTCAGAATTGATGTAATCTGTTACGTCCATCACTTGAACACCGTCAGCGTTGATATTACTTTTTTACAATGTGATTATAATGACCCAACAGATCTAAGATGAACAATGACAAACAGTCGTTTCTGCTCAAGTTTACAGGCTCTAAATGTTTGAGTTTCCTCATCCTGTAGAGAAATTGGACACTTTGGTATAATTTAAAAAAAAATCCACTGGTTGATATGTACTAGCAACAAAATACTGCGGCTGCATCTTCTCAATATGCAACCTGTTACTGTCTTCATGTATATTGGGAGATCCAGTCAAAATGCAACCTAGCAGCTGGTAAAAACACTGTAAAGAGGAGCATCGACAGTCAGTTTGCATGTTGGTTCTTTAAGAACAAAATATTTCCTCAACATATGGAACAAACAAATCTGTGTCTGTGAGTCACTGATCAAGTGAAAAGTTCTCCCCAAAACAACAGACACGATGAGGTAAATCAAACTGAACTCTTTGGCTCAGCAGCAGATGCATAATTACTTTTTTTGTCACAGTACAAAAGGATCCATGATAATTATTTAATCCCATCCAAGCCGAGCTGCAGATCTGCCTTCCTTCAGTCGTGTACCTTTCCCGGCTGCGTCCTGCTGCACCCTCGGTGGCAGATGGGAGATGAAAGAGGGAGCTGGGAGGAACAAGGGAAGGAGAACAGGTGGGGATGAAAACTGGAGACAAGGAAAGGCCACGAAGGTCAACTGGGGCAATAGAAGGGGGAGGAAACTTACATATAGACATGCAGAGGGACAGATCGACAGATAGATTTTTTTTCCCCCTTTTCATTGTGTGTCTCTAAATCCATGTCCTCCAGCCAGATGTCGACCAAATCTGTAGAAACGTGAAATATTTCTAAAGGGTAAGACCTGGAGAAAGACAAAGCAAAATATAAAACTGTGCCGGTTTTTTGACATTATTATTTTGTTCAGTTATGTTCTTCTCTTATCTGTTACAGTATATAATAATGTTTATCATTTTAAGCATCTTTCCTTTTACCTTTTTCAGAAATTATTTTGTATCTTCATTATTTGTTCTGCTGACATTAGATTCAACCACATCAGTGCAGCGTGTGATGGCAAAGAGTACAGAGAAATGCAGCCTATTGAGGTATTTAATAATGTGATTAAGCCAGGTCCAGATTCAGTGTAAATATTCACTCTCCAAGTTGCACAGACAAAGTCGTATTTTATACTGAAGAGAACAGTGGGGAGAGGGGGAGGGGGTGGAATCGAGTAGAATATAGTTTTATAGGCACTCCAAGTGAATAATGCCTTTTCAGAGAAGCTTAAGTCTCAGGTTTAAGGGCTCCGTGAAGAACTGGAGGTAAAGACCTGCTCACAATGTGAATACAGCTGCCTATTCAGGACCCCCCCTGGCCAGACACAATAACGTGTCCCCCTGCCTTTCAGCTAACCGAGGAAACCCCGGCAGATTGGTGAACTCCTGCTGGATCCGTCCCTCCTCCCCTCCTCCCCTCCTCCCCTCCCTGCTGCGGCACGCCGGCCCAACCCTGGCAGCTGTTTAACTGAGGCAGAAGGGGAATAATGCAATTTGACTTAACTATCCCTCTGCGTGCGTGTGTGTGTGTGTGTGCGTGCGTGTGTGTGTGTGCGTGTGTGTGCGTGTGTGTGTGCGTGCGTGTGTGTGTGTGTGTGTGTGTGTGTGTGTGTGTGCGTGCGTGTGCGTGTGTCTCAGTATTTTTCACTGCATTTCATTAAGAAAGGAGCTCCATAAATTAGTCTGACTCCCCCCGACATCCGACAATGCTTAAAGCTACATATCTACCGCATCACAAAAGATGGAAACTTTATTACAGTCATCTGGGCTGAACTAAATTTGTCAGTGGAAAGACACTAAATCAGCTGTTTTACTTTACTGTAGAGATTAAACATTTGAGGACTTCTTTAATGCCCGAAAGAGAATTTTGAGCAGAGTCACAGATTAATTCTTTTTTTTTTTTGGTCAAAAGAGTCTAAAAATGAATGAATACTGGGTTTTTTTTACACCCTCCACTGCCAAGCATCAGTTCAAAATTGATTCTTACACCGATACTAAACATAAGATAATTTTTCCTGCAGTAAAGTTGCATCAGTTTGGAATAAATCGCCCTGTTAAATGCATTAAACAGCATAGTAATGGACTGCATCACTCTACCTGAATGAAATCACAGTGTGGAGCCCAGCTCAGAGCCCAGCTCCAGAAACAATGCTGCAGAAACAACCTTCCACAGACAGACAGTAAGTGTATAGTACTGCTGTGTATGAACTGTTTGGACTAAAATATTACTCCATACGTTGTCATTGTGCAGTTAAAACTGGGATTTACGAGGTTTTTTGGACAAACAAGCAGTTTGATATTTATAAATACTGTAGAGAATACCTTTAGAAAAAACAGAGTCGTTACTGTTTCATATCAGCTCAGTTGAGTCTCTCAGACAAACTATGCAGCAGCGCCCCCTATTGGAACGTCTACGATCCTGCAGAAATGTCTGGGTGTCGCTGCCTGATGTATTTATCTCCATCTGTCGAGATGTGTGTGTGTGATGGATTTTATTGCAACCTCATATGTCCTCACTTGATTAGTATTGAGGAGTATTTGAAGAGTATTTAAAGGATAATTATGGTGTAATTCTTTGTTTTTCCCTTTGGAGAAAAGCGCACCTGGTCAGGCGCACAACCAGGTGGGTTTTCTATAACATTCGTGGTGCTGTGCGGCGGGAATTCATCTCCTACGGTCAGGCTGTCACCCCCAAACTCTACTGTGACGATCTGAGGCGTCTGAGGAAGATATTATATTGTGATAACGCACAATCGTAGCGCCTCACCACGCCTGCTCACTGGATGGGACTCCTTGCTGCTTCTCTCCCAATAATGTGTTACAAACTTTGATGTGCGCTCACTGCTTAAATTTCAGGTGCATAAAACATCACCGACTCATTTGGATTACTGCTCACAAAAAGTGTGGAACTCAAGAACTGATGACGATCAAGCGACGAAATGTGAACCCGTTACTCATTAGGGCCGAAATGTGAACCCGTTACTCCTTAGGGCCGAAATGTGAACCCGTTACTCCTTAGGGCCGAAATGTGAACCCGTTACTCCTTAGGGCCGAAATGTGAACCCGTTACTCCTTAGGGCCGAAATGTGAACCCGTTACTCCTTAGGGCCGAAATGTGAACCCGTTACTCATTAGGGCCGAAATGTGAACCCGTTACTCCTTAGGGCCGAAATGTGAACCCGTTACTCATTAGGGCCGAAATGTGAACCCGTTACTCATTAGGGCCGAAATGTGAACCCGTTACTCCTTAGGGCCGAAATGTGAACCCGTTACTCATTAGGGCCGAAATGTGAACCCGTTACTCCTTAGGGCCGAAATGTGAACCCGTTACTCCTTAGGGCCGAAATGTGAACCCGTTACTCATTAGGGCCGAAATGTGAACCCGTTACTCCTTAGGGCCGAAATGTGAACCCGTTACTCATTAGGGCCGAAATGTGAACCCGTTACTCCTTAGGGCCGAAATGTGAACCCGTTACTCCTTAGGGCCGAAATGTGAACCCGTTACTCATTAGGGCCGAAATGTGAACCCGTTACTCCTTAGGGCCGAAATGTGAACCCGTTACTCATTAGGGCCGAAATGTGAACCCGTTACTCCTTAGGGCCGAAATGTGAACCCGTTACTCCTTAGGGCCGAAATGTGAACCCGTTACTCCTTAGGGCCGAAATGTGAACCCGTTACTCATTAGGGCCGAAATGTGAACCCGTTACATTCATCCTCATACCTATGGTTAATAACGAATATGATGCCATGCATATCCCTGGTTAATGTTCTGCAACATGGAGTTTTATCTGATGTGATGTGTGATCACGTTCACTAATAAACCCCACGGGTACAAGTCAAAACAAGTCTCAGCCTTTTTGGTGACGGAATTTGTGTGATTGATCGATAACACAAAGCCACCGGCTATGGTGGCTCGGCTCACATTATCTTTCTTTACTACGGCCAGCTTTAATTTTTGCTTTCGGCACATCTATCGGTGGTAAAGGAGTGGCATACCACTAGGGATCGGTTCATAGCAGTGATACGCCGCTGAAGGGATTGTTATACTGACGCAACCAGCCGCTTTCCCATCTCGGTGCTGCTGCTCGAAATCCTCCAGAAACGGAGCTGAAGTTGGCGGACCAGCTGGTGACGCTGTTTCCGTAATTTGGGGACTGCAAATTGCACGTCAGGACTGCTCCTTAATGTTGTTGTGTTTGTTTCTTTTTGTATTCGTGATTTGCACTTCAGGGCTGTTTGTTTTTGTGGTTGTGTTTTGTTTGTGTTGGTGTTTTGGCCTCAGTGTCACCGTGCCACATCCTATACTATGTCATTGTTATGATATTTTGGACCACATAACAAACTAGGGTATTTTTATGATTATTTTTTTTTGGACCACAAACTATACTGACTTTTTTTTTTTTTTTTTTATCATCTTGGACCACACTATATATACTATGACATTTTTAAGATTTTTGTCGCATTTTGGACGACATACGATAGTATGACCAGCGCCCCCTACTGAGACGTCTACGATCCTGCAGAAATGTCTGGGTGTTTGTGCCTGATGTATTTTGTCTCCATCCCTCGAGATGTGAGTGATGGATTTTAGTGCAACCTCGTATGTCCTCACGTGAAGGATAATTCTGGTATAATTCTTTTTTTTCCTTTCAGCCAACAAATGTCATAAAAAGACCAAAACTAAAATGTGACTTCTGAACTTGCGCACAGCTCATTTTTTCTAACAAAAAATGTCATTCTTAAATTGGGTTTCATGAAAAGTAATTTAATCTAGGCACTGTAGCTTTCAGAAAACTTTCCTTAAAGAAGAAGTTGTGAATTTGCTGGGAGGACTTTTCTCAGCAGCACCCAGTGAATATTTAGAGCAGCGGGACATGTTGATGGGAATCAACTGAAACTTAAACTACAATAGGACATTGCACTGTCTCCTATTGCAACAGCGCGACTCATTCAGGTGGTTTTGATAGTTTACGGTGTAACAGTGGAGCTCTGGGGCACAAACATATCAAGCTTTGGATCAACAGGCGAACTCCTGATCAATGCGCTGCTGATTTTGGTCTGTTCATGGCTGTTAAAGTCCAGCTTTATGCTTTGAAGTGTTTGTGCGATTACAATTTGTTTTGTTGGTACAGATCATAAATACACAAAACAGCTGAAGCCTCATTAATAAGTCTTACAGTGTTTTTATTACACTTTAAAACCATGACTGCTGTTTTAAGATCTCTCTCTTAGTAGTGTATTAGGACAATCAGTCAATGAAGCAGGTCATATTGTAAAATTTCAGATCCTTTGTAATGTGCTGTCTTCAGTGGAGTCAGACAGAAAAGTGCAGCTCTTAAACGTGAGCTGGAGCTCTTCGCACTTCACAGACTGACAACTCGGAGACGACTTCTGTTCCATTTAAATACACGAGGGGCTCTCTCCTTATTCAAAAGAACATATTAAAACTTTTCAAGTGTTCATGTTTGTAACGTAAAAAAGAAAATCCAACAATCACAGATGATTCACTTACAGGTATTTCCAGAGTATCTAACACCTCGTTCAGCTCTCAGACTTGAGGACCATATAATGGTCAGGAGCAGACGTCCACTCACCATTACAGTACACGTGATAATCTGCAGACACTGATGCCAAGAAAAACTACAACAAAAGGACACAGACCAATTCTTCAGGACATCTCAAAATCAAAGAGTCATTCTTTGCATGTCAACATTAAAAGACTGTAAAAGCTTTAAATGTGGTGTTTGATAATAAAAAAAATGCAAGTGGTAAGAGTCTCACTTTCAGTAGCAAAAAAACTCCCCGTGGTCTTTCTTTGTGGTTAATACTGCTCAATCCACGTTCATGTATCCACACAGACAGCACGTCCATCAACACAATGTTTCTACCGATACAGTTTTAAAATATAACCACAGAAAGTCCGCTGAGTACTATCAAAAAGGACAGTAAACAGAGGTGGAGTCCAGAGGAACCGGAGGGTTCCTGCGCCTGAAGGCCATGTATGAAGTCAGTGATGCAACTAATCAAGCTCTCTACCTGACTGCTGTTATAACGCCGGCCGACCGTTCAGTTTGTCATGCATGAGCGCGATGGCTCCGCCCGTGAAGTCTCTGAGAACCTGCACCGTCTCCCGCTGGAGCTGCAGCGACTCGCGCACGAACTCCTGCTGCGTCTCCGCCAGCTGCTGCACCGACTCCGACAGCAGCTCCAGGGAGCGCGAAACCGTCTCCAGCAGGATGTTGGTGGCGTGCTGCTCCTGCAGGCTCAGCGACGCATTGTGCAGCATGCTGTCCCGTGTGTTCAGCGAGGGCGGAGCCGGCAGCGCCGGTGCCGGCAGCGCTGGCGCCGGCGGTCCGGAGGAGGGCGGAGGCGGTTTCTGGATGCCGTTGTTAACTTGGTGATCCTCTGTCGGTTTCGGCAGCGGAGTCGACGGAAGCACGTCGTCCCTTTGGTCTTCGTCCGAGTCTCCAAACGCAGCCTCGGCATCTGGAGACGAACAGGAAGACGCAGCGGCTTTTTCTCATCACTGAAACACGTAACAAGTCTTTCTTAAGTTGAATCCACATCTCGACAACTTACCGTCTGTTGGAGGAACTTCGTACTGCACGTCGAAGGCCGGCTGTGACGAGTCGCCTGCAGCATTCACACTCATTTGTATGCAGCTTTTCATTAACACATTGAATTGAACGCAATGTTTTGAGATGGAGGTTTGGTAACTTCACATATTGTGGACACGCATGATACAGGAAGCTCATTACTACCTGATGGTGGGAGCCCGCTCGTGGTGTAGGAGGTCGGCGGAGGCATCGGCGCCACGTCCGACCCGCCGTTGGGAGAACTCTGCATTCCGATCATATCCTCCTCCTCCATTTCCTCCTCCTCCTCCGGTACGTCGTCGTCGTCCCCCAGCGGGCCGAAGTCGCCGGTGCTCTGGTCTTCTTCGTCCATCTCCAGGATCTGGAGCACGATCTTCTCGGTCTGATTCAGGTCTCGGGACAGGCGCGAGTTGAGACCTCGGTTGGGGACCGTCCCCGACCGCATGGCGGCCACTTTCCGCTTGGTGTCACACTTGAGGTCGGACCACTTCTTGATGACCTCTATGACCTCACGCTGGCACTCCCCGATCTCGTTGACACGGGCAGTGATCTCCGCCCACGTGCGCTTCTTTATGTCTGTTGGCACACCACGGTTGAATTTGCCTTTGGGAGGAAAAAAGAAATAAAAAATGTTTTTTTTTTTTCAACTTTCTAGTGTTCATCAATAACCTTCATGTTTAGTTCAGCCCTGAAGTCTCAAACCATCACATGTTCTCTATTCATGAACAAACTACCTTCAAATGGACACAAACAGCTGACTCAGAGGTGAAGAGCCGTCAGGAGACACGTACCCACAACGACCATACGATGCTTCCTCACTTCATCCAGCAGAATGTGGACCTCACTGAAGGAGAACCGAGCCTTCCTCTTCTTGAAGCGGGTGACACTGTCCTGGCTGTAGAACATCGTGGAGGACATCGTCCACGGGGGGTCCAGGGGTGCAGCTGCTGCTGTGGCCTCGTGCTGTGCTTCAGCAGCTGTCTGAGAGATCAACATCAGTTTACAGAGACAAAGTGTGGATGGTGAAAATCTGTCATGGTGAATACCTGTCATGGTGAATACCTGTCATGGTGAATATCTGTCATGGTGAATATCTGTCATGTGACTAACTATCATGGTGAATATCTGTCATGGTGAATATCTGTCATGTGACTAACTGTCATGGTGAATATCTGTCATTGTGAATATCTGTCATGGTGAATATCTGTCATGTGACTAACTATCATGGTGAATATCTGTCATGGTGAATATCTGTCATGTAACTAACTATCATGGTGAATATCTGTCATGGTGAATATCTGTCATGTGACTAACTATCATGGTGAATATCTGTCATGGTGAATATCTGTCATGTGACTAACTGTCATGGTGAATATCTGTCATGGTGAATATCTGTCATGGTGACTAACTGTCATGGTGAATATCTGTCATGGTGAATATCTGTCATGGTGAATATCTGTCATGTGACTAACTGTCATGGTGAATATCTGTCATGGTGAATACCTGTCATGGTGAATACCTGTCATGGTGATATCTGTCATGGTGAATATCTGTCATGGTGAATACCTGTCATGGTGAATATCTGTCACGGTGAATATCTGTCATGGTGAATATCTGTCATGGTGAATACCTGTCATGGTGAATATCTGTCATGGTGAATATCTGTCATGGTGAATACCTGTCATGGTGAATATCTGTCATGGTGAATATCTGTCATGGTGAATATCTGTCATGGTGAATATCTGTCACGGTGAATATCTGTCATGGTGACTAACTGTCATGGTGAATATCTGTCATGGTGAATATCTGTCATGTGACTAACTATCATGGTGAATATCTGTCATGGTGAATATATGTCATGGTGAATATCTGTCATGGTGAATATCTGTCATGTGACTAACTGTCATGGTGAATACCTGTCATGGTGACTAACTGTCATGGTGAATATCTGTCATGGTGACAAACTGTCATGGTGAATATCTGTCATGTGACTAACTGTCATGGTGAATATCTGTCATGGTGAATATCTGTCATGTTGAATATCTGTCATGTGACTAACTGTCATGGTGAATACCTGTCATGGTGAATATCTGTCATGGTGAATATCTGTCATGTGACTAACTGTCATGGTGAATATCTGTCATGGTAAATATCTGTCATTGTGAATATCTGTCATGGTGAATATCTGTCATGTGACTAACTGTCAAGGTGAATATCTGTCGTGGTAAATATCTGTCATGGTGAATATCTGTCATGGTGAATACCTGTCATGGTGAATATCTGTCATGTTGAATATCTGTCATGTGACTAACTGTCATGGTGAATACCTGTCATGGTGAATATCTGTCATGGTGAATATCTGTCATAGTAAATATCTGTCATTGTGAATATCTGTCATGGTGAATATCTGTCATGTGACTAACTGTCATGGTGAATATCTGTCGTGGTAAATATCTGTCATGGTGAATATCTGTCATGGTGAATACCTGTCATGGTGAATATCTGTCACGGTGAATATCTGTCGTGGTAAATATCTGTCATGGTGAATATCTGTCATGGTGAATACCTGTCATGGTGAATATCTGTCATGGTGAATATCTGTTATGTGACTAACTGTCATGGTGAATATCTGTCATTGTGAATATCTGTCATGGTGAATATCTGTCATGTGACTAACTGTCACGGTGAATATCTGTCATGGTGAATATCTGTCATGGTGACTAACTGTCATGGTGACTAACTGTCATGGTGAATATCTGTCATGGTGAATATCTGTCATGGTGACTAACTGTCATGGTGAATATCTGTCATGGTGACTAACTGTCATGGTGAATATCTGTCATGGTGACAAACTGTCATGGTGAATATCTGTCATGTGACTAACTGTCATGTTGAATATCTGTCATGGTGAATACCTGTCATGGTGAATATCTGTCATGGTGAATATCTGTCATGTGACTAACTGTCATGGTGAATATCTGTCATGGTGAATACTTGTCATGGTGAATATCTGTCATGTGACTAACTGTCATGGTGAATATCTGTCATGGTAAATATCTGTCATTGTGAATATCTGTCATGGTGAATATCTGTCATGTGACTAACTGTCATGGTGAATATCTGTCATGGTGAATATCTGTCGTGGTAAATATCTGTAATGGTGAATATCTGTCATGGTGAATACCTGTCATGGTGAATATCTGTCACGGTGAATATCTGTTATGTGACTAACTGTCATGGTGAATATCTGTCATGGTAAATATCTGTCATGGTGAATATCTGTCATGGTGAATACCTGTCATGGTGAATATCTGTCATGTGACTAACTGTCATGGTGAATATCTGTCATGGTGAATATCTGTCATGGTAAATATCTGTCATGGTGAATATCTGTCATTGGTGAATACATGTCATGGTGAATATCAACATTATTGATCTGGTAACATACTGATCTGGCAACATATTGATCTGGTAACATATTGATCTGGTAACATATTGATCTGGTAACATATTGATCTGGTAACATGTTGATCTGGTAACATATTGATCTGGTAACATATTGATCTGGTCAACATATTGATCTGGTAACATATTGATCTGGTAAAATATTGATCTGGTAACATATTGTAACATATTGATCTGGTAACATATTGATCTGGTAACATATTGATCTGGTAACATATTGATCTGATCTGGTAACATATTGATCTGGCAACATATTGATCTGGTAACATATTGATCTGGTCAACATATTGATCTGGTAACATATTGATCTGGTAACATATTGATCTGGTAACATGTTGATCTGGTAACATATAGATCTGGTAACATATTGATCTGGTAACATGTTGATCTGGTAACATATTGATCTGGTAACATATTGATCTGGTAACATGTTGATCTGGTCAACATATTGATCTGGTAACATATTGATCTTGTAACATATTGATCTGGCAACATATTGATCTGGTAACATTATTGATCTGGTAACATATTGATCTGGTAACATATTGATCTGGTAACATATTGATCTGGTAACATATTGATCTGGTAACATATTGATCTGGTAACATATTGATCTGGTAACATATTGATCTGGTCAACATATTGATCTGGTAACATATGTATTGGTTAACATATTGATCTGGTCTGGTAACATATTGATCTATTGGTAACATATTGATCTGGTAACATATATTGATTAACATATGGTCTGGTTAACATATTGATCTGGTAACATATGTATTATTGATCTGGTAACATATTGATCTGGTAACATATTGATCTGGTAACATATGTATTGGTTAACATGGTAACATAACATATTGATCTGGTAACATATTGATCTGGTAACATATTGATCTGGTAACATATTGATCTGGTAACATATTGATCTGATCTGGTAACATAACATATTGATCTGGTAACATATGTATATTGATCTGGTAACATATTGATCTGGTAACATATTGATCTGGTAACATATTGATCTGGTAACATATTGATATTGGTAACATATTGATCTGGTAACATATTGATCTGGTGGTTAACATATTGATCTGGTAACATATGTATTGGTTAACATATTGATCTGGTAACATATTGGTAACATATGTAACATATTGTATTGGTTAACATATTGATCTGGTAACATATAAACATATTGATGATCTATGTATTGGTTAACATATTGATCTGGTAACATATGTATTGGTTAACATATTGATCTGGTAACATATTGATCTGGTAACATATGTATTGGTTAACATATTGATCTGGTAACATATGTATTGGTTAACATATTGATCTGGTAACATATTGATCTGGTAACATATTGATCTGGTAACATATGTATTGGTTAACATATTGATCTGGTAACATGTATTGGTTAACATATTCATCTGGTAACATATTGATTTGGTAACATATTGATCTGGTAACATATGTATTGGTTAACATATTGATCTGGTAACATATTGATCTGGTAACATATGTATTGGTTAACATATTGATCTGGTAACATATTGATCTGGTAACATATGTATTGGTTAACATATTGATCTGGTAACATGTATTGGTTAACATATTGATCTGGTAACATATGTATTGGTTAACATATTGATCTGGTAACATATGTATTGGTTAACATATTGATCTGGTAACATATTGATCTGGTAACATATGTATTGTATTGGTTAACATATATGTATTGGTTAACATATTGATCTGGTAACATATTGATCTGGTAACATATTGATCTGGTAACATATGTATTGGTTAACATATTGATCTGGTAACATATGTATTGGTTAACATATTGATCTGGTAACATATTGATCTGGTAACATATGTATTGGTTAACATATTGATCTGGTAACATATTGATCTGGTAACATAATGATCTGGTAACATATGTATTGGTTAACATATTGATCTGGTAACATATGTATTGGTTAACATATTGATCTGGTAACATATTGATCTATTGAAGAACAATGGAGGATGCTGTGATCACTTCACACATCGATAGCAGTTAGCTTGCATTATTCAGAAACCACTCTTTGGTCCAGTCAGATGAACTTTTGCGTTTACTGCTCCTGATAACTTTAACTGGTGCTGACAGCCCGACCCGACCCGACCCGACCCGCCCTCCTGCAGGGACCCGGTCCCGGAGCTTAGCTCTGGTCTGACGTTACACAACACCCAGCAGGTTAGCTAGCTGTCTGCACCGCTAGCTAACGCTGAAAGCGGCTAAATGAAGCACTTACTTCACGCAGTGTCACTCTGAGAGGCATCCGTTAGAGACAAGGACAGCTGGGACGGTGGCGAGCATACCCCCGAGTTAATAATGCTGGGATTTGGTCCACAAACGTGAAGATAAACTTCCTCATCGACTAGATAGCACGTGTTAAGCTAGCCGGTGTGACGTCAGCGTCACACATGTGATGTCCGGTTCCCGTCAGCCGGCTCGGTGCCGTTCAACAACGGACACACGTCCGCGTGGCAGCACACCGTTACGGTTTGGGCTTTACGTTAAACTTATAACAATAACAGCAACCAACCCGGTGACTTAGTGAACCGGACGCTTTCTCTTTGTTCCGGACGGTTGGGTTGGAAAGGGTTTTATTTTGAAGGAGCACGAAGACTTCCGGTGCAGCAGACTGGATGAACCCAAACATCAACACCAATGGTCCTTCAGGCTGAAGCTCTCTGGAGGAAGGGGCGGGGGGCTCCAACTTCCCACGGAGCAGACCTTCATTTGGGGATTTTATAAACAAGACACATCCTTAAAAGATCAGATAAATAAATCCTAAACTAAGGAGGGAATCCTTTTAATACTTAAAACATAAATTAAAACACAACATGCCAAGTGTTCCTCATTCGTGTGTGTGTGTGTGTGTGGTGTGTGTGTGTGGGGGGGGGGGGTAATAGCTTGAAATATAATGACATACACAAAAAGTGTATTACTGAGTGGTTTCTATTTTAAGTTAAAAGTAGCTTTGTTTAATTTAAAACATTGTTTAACCCAATTATCTGAAAGGTCCAGAGGCTGATCCCAGTTCAAAGTAACCTGCCACGTAGCCAAAGAACAAGACAGACACAGATGTCCTTTTTATTCCAAATATGGCACAGGTATTTATTTTACCAAGCATTTTCAGTAACAGTTTAATAACTGTGGCTGTGGTTTAAAAAACCTGTAATAATGGGATCTTCACTATTGGCTGCATGCATTACTGGCATACACACGTTATATATTGTCAATTCACACACCGTGCTGGCATTACCTGGTGAAGGCATTCTGAAAAGTACAGTCTGTTAAGTAAAGTGATCAGAGAAGCTGCACTAGCAGCACTGAAACATGAAGTGGCAGAAGATGAGCCCGCCCAAACAAAACAGGCTCTTAATGTAATTTACTATTGCAGAGGGGATATAGAGATGGATATACTGAATATATACATGGACAAACTGCCATTTATATTTATATTAAGTCACTTCAGAGATATTTATAATTTTTGTGGCTTTAGAAAGCATTCTGACTGACAGCTTTGCATTCACAGTAACAATGCAACTTTGATGAAAAAAACAAGTGTGCATACAAATCATAAAACATGCTCTGCTTTGTTCCATATTTCAAACTAATTTTTCTATAGCAAGTAACAAATGTTGGTGAGCTCTCTCACATCGTAGTTTTAGTGGGCACAAATCTTCAGTTAGTGGACTCGGGGCTGGTTTCACAGACACTAAACAACTGCAATATGTCCCCTTCGTGACCACTGACGGTCTCCATGACGACACGGTCCACCTGCCCGTCTCCTCACCAGCCCTCCTCTCTGAGCTCTGTGCAGCCTGACTCATGGCTGGCTGCACCTGTTTGTTTGGGACAACCTGCACCCTCACACACATATTCAGGATTCTTAGGACTACAAGGTATGTGGTCATTCATTACTCAGATTAGCCCCTCCCACCTTCAGCCTGAACCACATCACCTGAAAACACCTCCATGGGTGGGCCTCTATGTTGTTCTGGTTAGTCATGGGTAAATCAACACGTGTTCACAGGTGACTGTATTTCCTGGTTAAAGCTGGGTTGTCCTGTGCTCAGGACAAAGCTGGGCGGAGACAGGTTTGAGACAGGTGGAACAAAACTACCAGCAGTCACAGATGTGTCAATCAAGCAGTCTGTACACGCCCACACAGTTCAGAGAGGAATCTGCTTCAGTAAAACAGACGGAGGGGAAGTTAAACTGTGTGGGTGGCTGTTCCTTCTACACACTGTTAACCTCTGTTCACTCCAACAGACAGCGTGCACCTGGTGGAAGATATTTTGGTTGTGAAGTGAGGATTGAAGTAGCTTCTCCTGTCTTTGTCATCAGGAGACTAAGAGTTATCAGGGGGTGTGAATGGCCTAAAAACACTTTGATTTAATGTGACGAAAAGAGTCATTTTCAATTTAAAGTCTTTCTGCGCTCCACCAAACACTTTAACAGGTGGACTTTGTGAAACCAGCCTCAGAGCAACGCTGCTTTCACATTAGGGTTTTTCACAAATGTTTCTCACACTGTTCAGCATCTTGATGCCTGCCTGCCCTTTCTTATGCTGTCTTCAGGGAATGAGGGCGATCAAAAGTAAATGCTAACAAACCCATCAAATGACATCAATTTAAGATACTATCATCTTCACACGCCTGAATCGTAAATACTCGTCCGCAGCATTTACTTTTGATCCCCACTCAGCATCAATCTGCGTGCAGGTTTGTGCTTTCCTTACCAAGTAACACTGAATCAATTCAGTCTATAGAACCGGAGAGAATCCCACATTTTCATCGCACTAACATCCAAAATAAACCTGCATGCACATGGGACCTGCTGAGTAACGGAGGAAGTTGTGGGGATGAGGGATAAAATATTTTGTACTGTGTAAATAAATGAAGTGGTTCTGGAAAACGAGCAGGAGAAACGTTGTCTGGACTCAAGAGTACATGGTCAGCTGCAGCCACTGGAAAGACACGAGAGCAGAGAGACTCATGACTTCTCAAGTCAATCACATGCTTTTCAAAATTTGATTTCCAGTCAAAACTGACCGATCAGAACAATAACTGAGATCATCATTTTACCTCCTGAACGTTCACTTTGATGGTCCCGTTGCCATCCTTATCCAGGGTTCTGAAGGCACCTGAATCAGAGCAGATATTCAACCTACTACACAATAATTCTTATTTTACTGATAAAGCTTCAAAACCAATTAAGACTCAATGAATTTGAAGACCGGATTTGAAACTTACAGCACATAGCGTCCAGCCTCACAAGGCAGCCAATGTAGTTGTCAAAGTCCATGTTCCCATTTTCATCGCTGTATCTGCGAATGATCATCTGGAACAGGTCGTCATTCAGAGGGAAGCCTGAAGGAGAGACGCACACACTGTCTGTTACACTAAACAGCATTCAACAAACGGTACATCGTGTACATACAAAGTTAAAGTAAACCTCATCGTGTAGGTTCTTGGCTTTCAAAACGACAGTAGAAACCCAATATTTTCTCATGTTAAAACCAAGCACAGAAACTCGAGTCCATTTACTGCATCTACAGACTTTACCTGTTCTCCTCCTGCACATCAGTAAAGCTTTCACCTGCATCTTTTCAACAGCCGTGCAAACATTTAAACAACATAGGAGTTAGAACAAAAAAAAATGCTCACCAGCAGCTCTGAAGGCTTTCGGCAGCTCATCTGCACCGATGACACCGGAGCCATCTGCATCGTAGCTCTTGTAAACTCCCTGAACAGGAATAAGAGAAGAATTTGAAGAATTTACGCCATCTGAAGGTTTCTACTTAAAGTTGATTCACGACATAGAAAGAATGAAATAAAAAAAACTTTACTCTTACAACCCAAAGACCCCACCAATCTGGTGGAAACTGCTTTATGTGCATTACAAATCCCTTAAGTTAAAGTGAAGGAGTTTTTTACTTGTCCAAGCACCAAAAACAAGGTTTTACTAAGATTCATTTGTCGAGAAATTGCGTGACCTGTATACAGAGGACATTCATGTGCATGTTAAAACACAGCAGTTTATCAAATGAAGGAGGAGTCTGGCTCACTGTACATATAAATCAGCCTGGATATACAGTCGGCTCTGTAAATCCTTCCAGCTACAGTTTCCTCTGAGTTCGCTGCTGCTGCAGAGTCAACACCGGCCACAGGAATGTAACTGTGCAACAACTGTGGACGACAAATGAAATTAAGGCCGCTGTACTTGCCTGCCATTTTTTGACGTTGTTCCAGAGTTGTTTGAATTCATGGAAGCCGAGTTTTCCGGTGCTGTCACTCTGAAACAGCGTTAAGGCCGACAGACAACGAGGCCTCTGGTTTTACTCCAGCTTCACCAAACAGTTGCATTACTGGTGGATATGTTGTGTTTGCTCAAGGCGTCCTTGTCCGTGCTTTCATGTGGAACACAATTTACTGTGGGGAATGACACCATGACGAGGATAACAGCTGCCTTCTCCACGTAAATATTACCACTGATACAGCTGTTTGTATTTGTGTTTTTATCGTGCTGTCACATGAACACGTGAAGCCCACTGACGACAGAAAGGATACATCCATGACTGCCACCATGCTCCTGCAAGACTCAATGCTGAAACCATCTGTTTTCAGGTCTCCATCTAAAACACAAGAGAGAACAGTCAACCACTGTCAGCGTACGTCTTCAGAACAGCTATTCAAATGTGTAAATATAGTGAAGGAAGACCACGAAGAACTAAAAGGAACACACACGAGGATGTATGTATGTATGCGAGACGAACACGGCTTACGCTTGGAAATGATTCTGTTGAGGATGTTCATCAGTTCAGGTGGGCTCACCTCCATGTCCTGCAGGACAGATATTCAACATTAAAGGGCCCGAGCAGACACAGCAAAACAGATGGTGCAACCATTAAAGACAGTCTCGATACTCAGACGTTCTCATATGAATGACATGGAAGAGATGGTGTAGTTAATTGGCATTTCATCAGAGTTAACAGTACAAAAAAAACAAGTTCACAGCTTTGTAACCGACAGGAAATACAAACGAGCATCACAAGACGTTCCTCCTCAAAACAAAACTACAGTTTGTACCTTGAAGCTAAAAAGAAAAGTTGGTTACCGACAGACATGACCTACTCTGAAATCTGAAAGTTGGATAGTTGTTTCTTTTTCAAGCTAATTTCTAACAGAAGTTAAGAGGCGAAGGAATTTTCCAAGAAAGTTTGTCAGAAGTTCAATTACTATATGGTTGATGTGGGAATTGTTGGGTTTCTCTGTATGGTGCTCTAAAGTTCTGCTGTGAGGACTTTAATGTGTTAAGTGCCATGAAACAACTGTGTTGTTATTTGGTGCTGTATAAATGAAATTGAATTGAATTGAATTAACTCAGAGAGGAGTAAAAACAGGCACTCACATCTCCAGCGAGCTGCTGGAAGACTCTGCGGAACTGTTTCTCCTCGTCGTTCTCGTGCTGCTCTGCGTACGCCAGCGGCCGGCGTGGAGGAGGCTGCAGGACAGAAGCACCAGCAAACATCACAAACAGCGCCATCACGGCGAGTTAGCAGAGCAGTGACGGCGGATACAGGCGGTTACGTGATGACGGACACTCACAGGGTCACTCGGCACAAACTGGGCCGGGTCGATGTTGCTACGGAGACGGGATCAGAGGTGAGAAGAGGTTTAACTAAAAAAAAAAAAAAAAAACACGCATCCTGGTTCATGTTGGTATTTTGTGCAGATGCTCACCTGACCACATCGATGATTCCACCGAGGAACTTTTTGGCAAGAAACATTTTCTGTCAACTGTGAATGTAAAATGCAAAATTTAGTAGAAAACTTTTCTTGATTTAAGATCTTAAGAGCGCTACGTCATCACGGCAGTATTTGGGCTTTTATTTGCAGTGAGAGAGATCCCAAGGAAATTCTCATTCAAATTACAATAATGAAACAATTGACAACAAGAAGCACAAGTAGACGACGGTGAATGACGACTTTCACCAACTGGGTTAGCAGTATGAGCGGGTCTGGTCCAGCCCTGTAATGTGTATCCGAAGTGAACCGGTCCAGTGTGTAACTCCAGAACCACAGCTGCTCTCCTTCAGTCGACCGACTAACACACCCACCGACGAGACTTCCTGTTGTGGAGGAACTTCGATGCCCCACCCAAATTGCGAGAATTTGATCAGATTAGAAATGAAGTCCTGGTGCACTTTAGGAACACAAAGACATCTCAGAAGTGATCAAATATCCCTTTAACACTTCCCCATTACACAAAGAGCAGTGAGCGTCGGTCAGGAGGGAGCACCGCGTGTTCCTATCACGCTCGACGGCCAGCATGACGTGAAGTTAGCTTATGTCAACTGACCACAACTGCCTCGTAGCATTAAAACATCATCTAAACCAGCGACCATCAAACCCACAGCTCGGATTTCAGACGTGAACCATGTCGACAAGATGACGAGCTTCATCGTTAGCGCCATGAAGCTACCTTAGCTGCATCGGTAAACACGGAACTGTCTGACCCGGCTCGGCTCGGCTCGGCTCGGCGCTGCCGCACCGAACAACCACGTCGCCCTGCATCGAGGCTCAAGATCACGATACTTTAACCCGCTCAAACCAAGAGGTTTCAGGGTTATTTACCGTGAGGCTGCAGCGCTCCGTGAAGTTGATGGGAGGTTGTTTGGACGAGCTCCGTGAGTTGTGAACTCAGCCGACAACACGCCCGAGCGACGCGCAGAGAGGAGACGGACGGCGAGAGGACGACGTCCGCTCACTTCGCTCTTCGCTTTACTAAAAAACGACAAAAACGTGGTTCAATACGATGCGATGCAAATGATCAGTCACGTTTGACTGTCTGGTGTGTGGTTGCATTTATTTTTAAAATCTTGTATTTGCACTGACAGCGGTTTAAAAAGCACTTTTTAATTTGCACACGTCTCTGTCGCCTGCAGCTGCGATGCTTCTTTTGGACATGCGCAGTAAAACAACCCTGACCAATAACACACAATTATATTATGCAGCTATGTCAGTAATCACACAATTTATCATTTCTAAAGAAATAAAGACATTATTTGTAATTGTGTACATCTAAACTTTTCATTGTTGATATAACTTCCCGAAGCAGCCAACCGGAAAACAGTTTCGTCCTTTCAAAGCGAATGTGTTGAAGTCGGGATGTTTCAAACCCTCTCCACGGTAGATGTTAGAAACAGAAAAACCTTATGTAATAGATATGTGTTTTGTCCTATAAAACAATGTTCGGTCATCAAAAAGACAGTGAAAATCTGCAGCCTTTTACCCTCCTAATTGTTGATTTAATTATCTGCTCTGCCGCTGGCCATCAGACTGAAGAAGACTGAAGATTCCCACTAGGAATACTAATACATTCCCCAATCAGATTGTTTTTTGAATCTCATAGATTATAGCCATTGTAAAACATGGTATCTGTTTGGAGGCATTTATTAAGTTGTGATTTCAGAGATCCAACCTGCTCAGACCACATTCAGAGGTAGTCTTATTAAAAACTGGGAAATGCAAGCTATAACATAAATTATAGGTTTAAGAAATAGCCAATCTTTTTTAAATCTGTCCACTATATAGGTCCATATAACTTTACAATCATCAGTCAAAACTTGAAAAACTCCCTTGTGCTCATATGCATCTCTGCTGCCGTGGCCTCAGGCTTTTGTGTTTTCAGGTTGTTCTTCCATATGTCCGTCTGTCTGGATGGATGGATGGATGGATGGATGTATAGATGGATGGTTGGACTGATGGACCGATGGATGGACGGATGGTTGGATGGATGGATGGATGGGTGGATGGTTGGATGGATGGGTGGATGGATGATTGGATGGATGATGGATGGATGGATGGGTGGATGGTTGGATGGATGGATGGATGGGTGGATGGATGATTGGATGGATGGATGGGTGGTTGGATGGACGGATGATGGATGGGTGATTGGATGGATGATGAATGGGTGGATGGGTGATGGATGGATGGATGATGGATGGGTGGATGGATGATTGGATGGATAATGGATGGGTGGATGATGGATGGATGGATGGTTGGTTGGATGGATGGGTGGTTGGATGGATGATGGATGGGTGGATGGATGATGGATGGATGGATTGGATGGATGATTGATGGATGATTGGATGGATGGATGGATGGGTGGTTGGATGGACGGATGATGGATGGGTGATTGGATGGATGATGAATGGGTGGATGGGTGATGGATGGATGGATGATGGATGGGTGGATGGATGATTGGATGGATAATGGATGGGTGGATGATGGATGGATGGATGGTTGGTTGGATGGATGGGTGGTTGGATGGATGATGGATGGGTGGATGGATGGATGGACTGGTGGACGGATGGGTGGATGGATGGATGATGGGCAGCACAGTGGTGCAGTGGTTAGCACTGTCACCTCACAGCAAAAAAGGTTCCAGGTTCGAATCCGGTCCTGGGCCTTTCTGTGCGGAGTTTGCATGTTCTCCCTGTGCTTGCGTGGGTTCTCTCCGGGTTCTCCGGCTTCCTCCCATCATCCAAAAACATGCACCTCAGGTCAGGTTACCTGGCGCCGCGCTAGTGGCAGCCTGCTGCAGCATCTCCCCCCTGAGAGCCCCCCTGCTGTAGTGAAGAAATTTCCCCTCGGGGATTAATAAAGTGTATAAAATAAAAAAAATGATTTGATGGATGGGTGGATGGATGGATGGTTGGTTGGATGTTTGGATGGATGGATGATGGATGATTGATGGATGATGGATGATGGATGGATGGATGGACGGATGCTGGATGGATAATTGGATGGATGATGGATGGGTGGATCGGTGGATGGATGGATGGATGATTGGTTGGATGGATGGATGGATGGATGGGCGGACGGACGGATGGATGGATGGGCGGGCGGACGGATGGTTGGATGGATGATGGATGGGTGGATGATTGGTTGGATTGATGGATGGATGGTTGAATGGATGATGGATGGATGGGCGGACGGACAGATGGATGATGGACGGTTGGATGGATGGATGGATGGATGGATGGATGGATGATTGGTTGGATGGATGGTTGGATGGATGGATGGGCGGACGGACAGATGGATGATGGATGGTTGGACGGTTGGATGGATGGATGGATTGGATGGATGGGCGGGCGGACGGACGGATGGTTGGATGGATGGATTGGTTGGATGGATGATGGATGGATGGTTGGGTGGATGGATGGGTGGTTGGATTGATGGATGGCTGGATGGTTGGATGGCTGGATGGTTGAATGGATGATGGATGGATGGACGGATGGATGGTTGGATGGACAGATGGATGGGTGGATGGATGGATGATTGGTTGGATGGATGGTTGGATGGATGGATGGGCGGACGGACAGATGGATGGTTGGACGGTTGGATGGATGGGCGGATGGACGGATGGGCGGATGGACGGTTGGATGGATGGACGGTTGGATGGATGGGCGGACAGACGGATGGACAGATGGGTGGATGGATGGATGATTGGTTGGATTGATGGATGGATGGATGGATGGATGATGGATGGATGGATGGATGATTGGTTGGATTGATGGATGGATGGTTGAATGGATGATGGATGGATGGACGGTTGGATGGATGGATGATTGGTTGGATGGATGATGGATGGATGGATGGGCGGACGGATGGATGGATGGTTGGACGGTTGGATGGATGAATGGATGGATGGATGGGCGGGCGGACGGACGGATGGACAGATGGATGGTTGGATGGGCGGACAGACGGATGGACAGATGGATGGGTGGATGGATGATTGGTTGGTTGGATGGATGGATGGATGGATGGATGGATGATGGATGGGTGGATGGATGGATGATTGGTTGGATGGATGGATGGATGGTTGAATGGATGTTGGATGGATGGGCGGACGAACAGATGGATGATGGATGGTTGGACGGTTGGATGGATGGATGGATGGACGGTTGGATGGATGGATGGATGGATGGATGGGTGGATGGATGGATGGATGGATGGATGGATGGGCGGACGGACGGATGGACAGATGGATGGATGGATGGATGATTGGTTGGTTGGATGGATGGATGGATGGATGGATGGATGGATGGATGGATGGATGGATGGATGGATGGATGGATGGATGGATGGATGGACAGACGGACGGACGGATGGACAGATGGATGGGTGGATGGATGGATGATTGGTTGGATTGATGGATGGATGGATGGATGGATGGATGGATGGATGGATGGATGGATGAAAAATGAGGTCACCGTCTCTATAGTGTATCATGGAGGGATTCGCTGATATTTTTGGACATTGGATATTATAAATATTGCCATTTCATCCCTGAAAGAAAACAAAGCAACACATTTATCTGTGCTCACCATTAGAGAGGCCACAGACTGATCTTCATTTAGCTCCAGACCCCCGTGGAGCCTCTTTATTGCCATTGAACTTTTTTCTTGCCATCAATTGTTCCATTTTTCTTTGCCATATCTATAAATAACGAATTTCTGTAGAGGGGAATATTTTTTATGGCAGTTTCACAGGAGAACTGGAGCACTTAAAAAGCTCTAAGAATCCCTTTTAAGATTTGCCAAAGGACTTTGGGCGTGTTTAAAAATGATAACATATCACATTGAATAATTAAACACAGCTTAATGAGAAGGGAGAGAAAATTGTGTTTTCATTTATTTTGACACAATCCTATTCTCTGATAATTGGATAATAGAAGCAGTGATTAGCTCACTTTGTCATGGATTGTGCCAACTTGTTTTTTTTTTTTGCTCGGTGATCAGGACTTCGTAGGATGATATCAAAGAAAACTGCTCTTGTTTCTGTAAACATCAACATCTAATGCTGCCAAGTCAAATACTACAACTCTTCCACTGCACCGGGGCCCTGAACACAACGTCCCAGCTTCCTGTCACATGGGGGGCCTTTTCGCATGTCTTTACTTTTTCCTCAGTCCCAATATTGCTTGTCAAAGATGCTTTTGTTCTTTAGTTTACAGGGGCATAAATCAGTGAGCCGTATTTTTCTCTTTTAGCTCTACAAAACATATGACTGAAAATTTTGGTGGAGAAAAGGGTTGAATATGGATAATTTAAATAACTGGAACAAGGATCAAATATCAGTTTTAATCTCAGCAAACAGCGCCCTCATCAGGTTTGACAGCCTCAGCGTGGGACGTGTTCATGTTTGCTCATTGTTGTGGAGCAGTGGAGCCACACTTCTTCAAATAGGACTCTGGACTGCCTTTAGATAGGCAGACTGATAATATGTCAGTGTGTGTTAGTGCTGAATATAACCAGTAGGTGGGGTCAGAGAGTATTTGACTGCGCTCTATGACAGCAAAGACACCAGTTTACCTTCTGCATTTACCAAGCAAAAATTATAGGCACATCCATTTACAATAAATGTAGATTTGTCTCCAATTATCTAAATATAGCTGCTTTTTCATGGCTGAGATCTCTGTTTTATATTCACCTTTCTGCGCCGCTAAATTTCAATCAGGCTTTTAAAGCTCTGTAGATTTTTGGTTATATGGGAATCTGGGTGCAAAATTGTCAGCAGATAGATGTCAGCAAACATCTAACAGTAATGACGTTGCTTAAAAGTCTGTTTATAATCTGTAAATTGTGATTCCATTCTTTACTTTTTCAGAAAATGGATCCAGTCTATTTTCATAGATTTGCCATGAATGTATGACATGTAATTTCCATCTATTCATGTCCTGACTCTGACACGTTGGCAGTGAAGTCTCCTGTGTCTTGACTTCAAGAAACTGAGTTTGTCTCAGAGCTGCTCTGTTTTTATCATAGCTACATCTCCTCCTAATCCCTCATGGCCGGCTCCATCACGGTTGCCTTGACAGTGCCGACTCTTTCGCCTGCGCACGCTGCGACGGATAAGTCTCAGTTCTTCTACCCGCAACTCTTCAGTCTTCCTCATAATGAATCATTTTGTACTTGCTGGCAAAGCTATAATCTACAAAACTATAGACTTGATAGCCACACCTCCTGTTTACAACTAAATTATATATGCAGTCATCACAGATCCCTGCCTGGATTCTGTGAATGCAATTTTGTTCCTGCAAACAAAACATCCCATGTGTCAGGTCGCAGTGTCTTATCATCACATGACAGGCCTGGTGCAGTGGAAAAATAGGACATTAGCCCTCAGACTTTTTGCACGTATGTGCTTGAATATATACAGAAAGTAACCTCATGTTTAAAATGTGATAATATATGATGTTGAGAGCAGGGATATGGATCCTTCAGAACCCACTCCAGCTAAAATTACTCCATCCATGAAATAGAGGTATCCATGGTTACTTCAGGAGCCATGTTAAAGGGTGCCTCAGTGTATCTCTATTCTCTAGCAGTTTCTACCTTTCTCCCCATTCATCATTTGAAAGAAATCACTGTGCCACCTCAAGGTTTCCGACAGATGCGATTTGGTTTTACAAATGAGATTTGCCGTGAATAATCTCAATATTATTGATGAAGATAGACTGGCTATTAAATATCCCTGAATTATGAATGGAAATCGTATTACATCTGCAGCTACCTGCTTGACTTGGAGAGAGTGAGAAGCAGAGCTGATGTAGTTCAGTGCTACACAGGCTGCAGGATAAGATATTGTATGGGAGCATCCCCAATACGACATATTTGCGGTCTTCGGAGCAACCTGTTACCTTGACAACGCAATTTTATCATTCAAGCCCATTGCTACCTTCTCTCACAGCAGGAATCAAATGTGCCTTAAATGTATACTGCTGCAGGGTTTTACACCTCAATTCCAGGTTAGATGTGAGACATCAGATGGATTGAGATGTGCAGAATATGTAGAATTATAATTTCACTGTATTGCTGCACAGTGGAAAATCAAACATGTTTTCATAGCCTTTTCATTTATCTATCTATCTATCTATCTATCTATCTATCTATCTATCTATCTATCTATCTATCTATCTATCTATCTATCTATCTATCTATCTATCTATCTATCTATCTATCTATCTATCTATCTATCTATCTATCTATCTATCTATCTTTCTATCTATCTTTCTATCTCTCTGTATCTCTGTATTTTTATTTATTCATTTCGGCATAGTGGGATTGGGACTGTGCTCAGACAGACAGAGATAGACACCAGTGACCTCAGGTTAGTTACTCTTTGCAATGACTTACTCATGCAGTTACATGCCTAATTGTCAGGGCATATTTGCAACTTAGTTAGTCACACTGATAATTGTTATGCAAGCTACATGTATGTTTTCTATGAGGCAAGCCTGTCTGCTGTCTTGTCTGTTTTTTTCTTTCTGAAGTCCACAAGAATGCAGGAAGAAAGTCAAAGATTTCCAAAGGTATCTAAATCAAATTAGCAATAAGCTTTTACTCCTCTGGAAACCACTTTGAGAAAAGAGGGGAAATACTGTAACTTCTTATCCTCGGAGGAAATCTTAAGATCACGAGTGCAAGAGCTGTTTTAAACATGTTCGAAAAAACTTCAGAGCAATATTTTTTCATGCACAATTTTTTTTTCATCTATTTGTTTACCTGTTTATTCATAAACTCATTTCACTTTTTTTTTTTTTAATCTACAGGCATCAGTTCGCTTCATGCATCGAGAGTCTAAATCTTCCATGAGGCTTCTTCACACTGCAGCTCTGCCAGGAATAACGTGAAAAATGCTAAGTCTGATTTTGATCTCCGTTTTTGGTGTAATTGGGTCTTTAAACGTGTATATTATTGTATATTGTATTTCAAATGTAATATTAGAGAACAAATACTGTGGACATGATCTCAGTAGAGCTGCAGTTGTGTGTATGTCGCTCTCCTGACTTGTATATCTGAGCTCAGATTAGGAATGTACTTGCTGGGTAATGAACAAGGTCAAACAGCGTAGGAGGGATGTGTGTGTGTGCTGGATGGCTCATGGATGTCATTACATAAAAGCCATGTTGCAGAACTTGAACAATACCCATGAACTTAACAGCAGTTCTGTGTTCGGACTGAGCTCAGAGCTCATACAGAGTTTACATTCACTGATTTGAATTATGATATGATTTAGAAGTGCCTTTACCTGTACATCAATAATCCTGTCAACCTGGTTTAAATCCAGCTAAGGAGAAAGCATTGATCATGTCATTAACATTAATTTGATTCAATAACGATTCATATCGACCTGAATTAAATATCAGATATTAGACAGCTACATTATCCCCCTCTGACACACTGCAGGTTAATTTCTGACCACAAATTAAATCTAATTCATTCAACTTGATTAAACAATGAAGCTCTATCAGTCCCAGCGTTGCTGTATAAGCCTGCCTGAAGGAGCCTTTACCACTGAAAGGTTTTCATTGCCCTGCAGGGCGTTTTCAATGTCCTGTGATGGTTTAAATGTCCACTTAGATGTTTCTCCAGCGCAAAAGAGGAAACTATTGGATTTCTAGCCATATTAACACCATGCATTGCTTTCCAAGAAATTCTCATACAGGTATTTGGTGATCTCCAGACTTTCACCTGCAGATTGACATCTTTGGTTTTTAGTGTCTTGACAATTATTTGGTGCAATGAGGCTGATGTGAGTTAGCATAAAATACAGTTCATCACTTTCATGATCCATTGAATCTTCCTCCGATGCCATCATCACATCAGAATTTGTCCAATGTTTTGTTTAACCAAAATACTGAAACCAAAACTAATGGAAATGACCAAATATCTGCAAAACTAATGATACACTCATCATCAGCTTGAACTGTGTCCTACGTTTTGTTTAGCGAATGATAGCATGCTAATACACAACTCAGATTGTGAACATAACACACGTACCTGCTTAACTTTCAGCATTGCTTGGTGTGTTAGCATTGTTACGGCAACAGTTAGCCTACACCTAATTGTGTCGTATGTGATTTTCCATCTGCACTGATCATAACATTTGAATTCATCAGCTTGCAAACAAATCTGCCTGCTTTGCATGATTATTTAAACTGAAAATAAACATGGACACTTTTTCACCCTCAATAGTCGCCATTATGGCTGCATAGAGAAATGTTAGGGATCAGCAACCATAAAGTATTATTAAACTGTATTTGAGGAAGCTGCTGCTGTTGCAGGATGTATCGCACCATCCCAATGCACGTTGTCCACATTCACACAAGGGTTTGTTTTTCACTAAGTACCAACACACTGCTGTTGGACAGAACCAGGCAGCAACCAACAGTGATGTCACCCACTGGCTTGTGATTTTGGGTTTTGGATTTTGGCCATAGCCATCTTGTTATTTTGGAGCCAGAAGTGACCATATTTGGACGAGCTGGAGGGGGTGAGCGGTGGACCTGAATAGATCTGTTTGGGAACCCGAACCTATAGTGGAAAACTGACTGCACCACAGGCCTGTCAATCAAGCAGACACGCCCCCAAAAACAGGTGTTCTTGAATCTTCTTTTCTAATGAATGAGGGATTATTTTCAGATGGACCTCCAGAAAACTAATAAGAAGGAGTGACTTTAGCTAACAACACCGAGATAACTGATGGACACATTTTATTCACTTTGGATTTGATGAGAGAAGTTGAATGGGAGTCTATGGAGCCGGAGGCTTTTTGGAGCCGGCCTCTAGTGGCACTCGCTGGTATTGCAGCTGAAGACACTTCCACGTCTACTTTTATATACAGTCTATGGAAAGGAGCCATCAGTATGTTTATTGTGTGTGTGAAACAGAGATGTCATCAGCAGAAGATGCAACCCAGTACTCACTGCAAAGTGTGAAATTGACACTAAAGCAAAAGGTGAGATAGCCACACTTAGGGAAATATACATGCACGTAAAATGCTACGTGACAAAGAATTATGTGACCAAGGTACAGCAACATAGGTCTTTACACCAAGTACAAAATAAATGTTTCCATTAGTTGCAGACTTCCATGCGGGTCGATGAGGATCGAATCCAGGAGGTGACAGCATTGTTCGTGAGAAGTATTTTTCCCTAACCCCAAATGTGACTTAGAAAATAGTTTTGTCTTCCTGTAAATCGCATAGTTTTAAGCATGCAGTAGGTTTCATTTTTATCTACTGCAAGAAAATGTGTAACTGTTACGTCTGGACAGTCCAAAGCGTGACTATCTCATGTTTTGCTGAGGACGGGCGTGTCAATTTCACGCTTTGCCATGATATTGGGGGTACAAAAAGACAGAGCCCATTTCCATGAACTATTGGCTTCACTGTTGCATATAGCCTCTGGCACACAGGTACACAGGTACACACGTGTACACACACACACACACACACACACACACACACACACACACACACACACACACACACACACACACACACACACACACACACACACACACACACACACACACACACACACACACACACAGGTGTTCTCACTTATGTTACCTAATAAGGTCAGGTGGAGGTGTGTACAGAGTGTGTTATCCTGAGGGTGGCACGACTTGCATCTCCATCAGTCTGTTAGCATAGTTTGCTCACGTTTTTGTGCACGGCTGCCCGTTTAATCAGCCAGAATAACAGAAAACATCTGTGTGGATAGGCATAGTGTAAAAATAGTGGATTAGCCTCCACCTATAAAATCCCCTAATCTTTCCGTTTACTTTGCAGAGACTGCCTGTGTTCAAAATATGATCACAGAGAAGGCAAACATTTGAAGCTTTCCCTCAGATGCTTAACCAAATGAAACTAAATGTTGGTGTTTGTAGACGGGCTCTGACCAAAGTCGCTGCCACTATAAAGTAACAACGCCAGCTCTCTGAGCTGAACAATATAATGAGGTAGTATGTAGTATCTAACAGCCCGTCCCCGGTAAACAAACCCAGCTAACAAACAAGTCCATGTAAACCAGGTGTGCAATTTATGCTGCTTTTCACCACATAATAGTTATGATTCCTCATAATTTGCGGATTGCATCGATGTAAACATACTCATTGTTAAAATTTAATATTGAGCTCTTCAGAAATCGATCTATTCATAGAACGTGTTGGTTGCAATTATATAAACACTCGACCTTTCAGTCCAGTGAGACGGAGCCGAGGGACGAGGTGGAGAATAAAAGGAACAGAAGACAAGTGATGTTAAAATGAACATTTATAATGACTCTTTGTTGCCGTCGCAAAAATAATCTTTAAAAAACAATTCAATTATTAACACTGAAATGCTGACTTCACTGGTAGTCCACGAGTCATAAAACACAACTCACTGAATTTCTTTTACAAACACAGTACTACAGTTACATTAAATAGTCATTACCGTTAAATCTATTAATGAATAATGTCCAAATAAACTAATAATAAAACAATGACACTTTTAAAATCCTCTCATTCCCTCACCATAGTAGCTGTTGTCTTTTTTTTTTTATCAACAGTGTATCATTTAGAAAATATACTGCTTCTGTGATGTTTCTCTGACAAAAGCAGAAAACAGACTGGCAGCATAACAATAATGGTACATGAGCTCAAACGTTGTACAATTAGGGTGATGCTTTTCAAGGGGAGTGGAAATGGGACGTAACCCTTCCAGTGATCTAACATTTAGTTATGTAGGCTGGCTGCCTTTTGGCTCAGTATGGAATTATTTGGCACTCTTGCTGACAAATATCTGCCATAAAAAGCTTTCACACTTTTTCTAAAATGGCACAAGAAGGCATCTTCCTTTCTGAACATATTCAGAGGACTTTTTCACTTTAAAAGACATATAAATGCTGTCCTAGAAAGCCCTTTAGGTAGTTAACACTGTGGACTTTCACAGATTCTCCTCGCTTGTCACATGAAAGACAGAACCGTGTCGTCAATATCAAAGAGAAATGTACCCAATCAACAAAACGTCACTTTGCTTCGGTTGAAATATTTGATCGTATGCTGTCAGTCCATTTTTTTGTAAGATGGAAAGAACAGAGGTTAAACAACATAAAACCAAACCCCGAAAGAAAATTTACAATGACATGAAAATGTTCGCAAGGTACTGGCATGCTTTCTTCAGTTTACACCTAAGCAAGCGTTCAACCCTGCAGAATAGTCCAGATAACCAGAAAACAAAAGAGCAGTCTGGCAGAGTTTGTGGGGTAAAATATCCAACACATATATGAGTTCTTGGGGATGGAGAAGGTCAACAAAGTTCATGGGAGGTTCAGAGGGTCAAAGACAAAAAAACAAAACAAAAAAAATGGCCTCATGTCTGGTTGGCGAGGAATCCTGTAATTTCTCAGACGAAAGGGCTCAGAAATACCTTAATCCATTTAAAGGGTGGACACAGTAGCAGGCGCTCGGTGTAATGAGACACAAATCATGATATCGTGTAGGCTGAGAGAGTGACACTCTGGTAGAAGATGTTTTCAGAGGGGAGCGAGCGGCCGCAGCCAGTTTGGAGCGTTTAAAACCAGTCCTAGCCTTCCTGTGAAAGGGCTCCGCAGGGGTGGATGAATGTCCAGAATACATTTGGAGTGGTAATCAAAACAAACATGGCAACTTTTGGAATGATGCCGCCAATCATTTGGCACTCAGATGTGAAGCAGTAAATGCAATGACGGGGGGGTTTGCAACACAAAATAATGAGACAAATATATCATTCGTGTGCCTTAAACCACTCAAAGGTGATTTTCATCATATTGAGGAGGCAGAGGCCGTCTTCATTTTGCTGGTGCCGATTATGTCTCTCACATCTCGCCGCCATATCAGCCAGAACCTTCGAGTTTGCATCCTTCAGTCCAGTGCTTCGATTGGAGAAATGAAAACCGTTTTCGAATTTGAACATTTCAAAACAAAAGAGGACGCGAAAAGGACAAAGGTGCACCGATCCGTCCTGGTTTCACATCGACTGACACAGACTTCTGCTGAGGGGAATGTGACGAGAGGCCTTCGAGAGAGGAAACGGGTGCTACTTTTCTATTTTGTCTGAGACTCCAGCCCTTTCCATTCTTCATGAGACCCAACGGGATCAGGGAATAAATAAATAAAAGTCACATCAGAGCAACAGCAAAGAATGGCAATAACACCAAATCAACTGTTAAAAGCCAACATGGTTTGCTTCATCTCACACCCAGTATGACCCACTGATCAGTAAAGTGCATTTATGCAACACCAAACAAACAAGATAATGTTGACAGCGAATCGGAAGTTGTGTTAAAACATATCTGGTTCATGAATGTGGCCGTGGGAGGCCTACCTGACTATAGCTGAAATCTGTTATTGACATAGATATTAACTCTACATGTATTTGACATTCCTGCCCTGAATTTACATTAAAGACCGAGAAACATTCGACAGAACTCGAAAAGAAAAAAAGAGTAAATGGGTACATTCATAGATTAGATCTGGGCTTTCAAGCTGTGACAGAAGAAAAATCTAAAACCATGGGACAGGTCATGTGAGGTTCCAACCTGTTTGTAAAAGAAACGCATGCCCGATATCCTAAAAACACAAGGAGCCAATGCACTGAGTAACATTTTCACGTTTGCTTGTTTCACATTTGTAATACTCCTCACTGCACCTAAAAATCCAAAGATCTTCTCTGATGACGTTTCGAGAGATGATTGACGTGATCGATGAGAAATTTGATCTCAGATGTGTGTTTATGCGTGTGTGTGTGTGTGTGTGTCTGTGTCTTTTTTTTTTTTTCTTTTTCGGGCCAACATGACAATAATGAGCTCCCTCCCAACTCACAACATAAAAAACAACTCTTTTTTTTTTTCTTTTTTTTTTTTAACATGAGGCGAATAAACTTAAGTGTTTTACATTTGACTGCATGCAGCGTTATGTCTTTGAATGTTGCGAGACACTTCGCAGATTTTTGTAATTTTTTTTCCTCCATAATTTTACTTTGATACCATGCAATAGAAGACGTGCAAAAAGATAACACCTAACTCCACAAACACATTTTTGATTGTTAATGGCTATGTTATGAATGCTTATAACATGTTATGCTTAGTCCATGCTGGCCTATAGAGACATTTGTGAGAAAACAGCAGTACTTAAGCCACAGGTCAAACAAACACACAAGGGATGCATGGAGTGTAAAACAACATGGATCCATAAAAATCACAATCTTTAAATCTTACTCTATGTACCTATGGGAAAAAACGATGCACGAAAAGTTCTTTGTCCTTTGTTTTCTTAAGCAATGTATTTGATTATCTTTTCTTAACTTAAAAGACAGTGTTTGATTGGCACTTGATCAGCACTTCTAAACAAGTTATTGATAGCTAACATTTGATCGCACATCTACAATTTCAGAAGCTGCGGAGGTCTAGTTTGGCACAGGTTGTACTATGGAGTCTATTATTACTTTTACTATCTTACCAATACTGTATAGTATTCTATACACCTCGTTTTATGCTCCAGCTGTTTAGAGCATGTTTCTAATCAACAGACCAGACATCTTTTCAACTAAAATATTTTGTATAGTTTACTTATCAAATAGCAGCATTTTCATAACTTACAAAAAGTACATGTAAACCTATTCATTCAAAATCTTAGTAATTTCAAAGGTTCATACAACAGACATAAAACACAAAACAGGACAACATGCTACTATATTGCTTCCAATATTCTTTACATTTTCTTACTGTCAAACTAAATCATCAATGACAGAAATATGGACACCACCGGTCAATGATGAGTCATCATAATGCACAAACAAATCGCGAAGCTAATCTTAATCAGGCTTAGTTGGCACTCTCATCATCCACACAAATATAACATAGTTTCACATTGTATCGACAACGCTGGACTGCATTTGGACTACAAACTAGAATAGCTACAATAAAGTACATATAGATCATATGACATGACATATTGTATTCCACAGAAATGAATTCTAGTCATTTTCAGATAACAGGATATGCATAAAGGATGTCATTGTTTCGGTTTGAGGTCACAAACAAGTTCCCACCTTACTCTCGCTATCCTACGCACTCTGTCCTTACTATGCTCTGTTTAGAGGCTGGAACTGGAGCTCAGCCAACGTATGAGTATTTATCCAACCAAGATTTGCCTTCTTTATTTTTTTTCTGGGAAAAACACGACGCTTTCTCTTCCCTTAAAAGGCCTTCGTCTAAACCTGTGTAAATCCTACTTCTTGTTCTTATTGAGGGAATTTGATACTTTGAGCAAAAGTTGCTGGTTGGTCTCGGTGGGTGTCACAGTTTTGGAGGCAGGTGTTTTCTGTGCATTTTAGCCATGTGAACTCTACGGCCTGGGAAAATATTTTCATACCCTCACGACCTATAGTGCATAACTCCCACCAGCCGCACGTCCAACACACTGCCCATGAGAAGACAAGACAGGAGGAAGGAGAAAGAGGGGGAGAGCACAGTGTAGGAAGAAGCACAGACAGGGATTAGGACACAGGAGGAATCTCCGAACGGTGAAGAAAACAGCAACATGCAGGGGAATAAAATGTTGAGAGAAAGAGGAAAGTTAATGATGGGCAGAGAGGAAATAGCATTTGGCACAATGTATTGATCGGAGAGCTCTGAAGGAGAGCTCTCCGCAGTCAAGCAGTCCAGTTGCATTGATAAAACACCCCCTTGTTTTGTGCTTGTTTCTTATTATATGCTAAAATCTTGGGCAGTAAAAGGTTATCTTCTGCTGTGATTTCGCCGGTGGCCAGATTGCGGTTATGGATGACTGTGAAGCCCTCCAGACGTGTCGTGAAAGGAAAGATTTCAGTCTGGAAGAAAGGCTCGCTGTTGCAGTTGCCACGCATAATGTTCAGACACAAAGAGTTGTTTCAAATCCATTTACTTTCAAACATGAATAATGGAAATGAAAAGGCTATTCATTAATTTATTTTCTAAAATTTGTTCGGATTTTCTTGGACGCTACTCAGCACCAACCCTCACAGCTGCGTATTCAGGAAGCTGATCATAGAGCTTGGGTTGATGGGGACAATTGGACGATGTCTCTAGAGTCGGGGGACGTGGACGTAATAGGACTGGAGAATACAGTGCAGGAAAATGTGGCGGGAATAATTTGTAGTTCGCTGATCGGAAAAAAACGTCTGCTAATTTAAGTGCAGTGCATTGGTAAACAGAAACATCACAAGACACTGGAGTGTAAATGCTCTTGTGGAGATTTCCCTTCTGTCAGTATTGGTAGGTCTTGTGTATGCGACATAGATGTGCACATGAAACTATACTCACATCCCAAGCAGGGACAGACACGCTTTACATTGTGTTCTTAATGTCTCACAGTGCAGTCGTCAGAGACCCAGTGTACTCAGGATGAACACTATGGATAGCAGCGCACAAGGAAGCCAAGGTAATCTTCGAGTGCTCCAGACAATTAGCCTGCCGTTAGAAGACAAACAATGCCCGTAAAAGACAACGATGCCAAAACATTTGATGTTTTATTACGTGCTCCGCCCGAGCTTCGTGAGCTTTAACGTGTTTTGGGAACGAGAACAGGCTGCCTGGATGAACTGCAGAGGTTTTTTTTTCCTTTTTCTTGTTTTTTCTTTTTTGTTGTCTTGATGCAAATTGGGAAGGACGGCTCACAGAAAACGTGAGTCCAATCCTTCTTTTCAAGTGTCATTCTACTTCCCTTTCATTAGTGTATGTCTCTTGACTATTTGGTACCCTTAATGTAAAGGCAATAGTTTCTTTGTTCACAGATATTGGTTCATACAGCTTTTCTTATCAAAATGCTTTTGTAGTGCTTTGTTCCCTTTGCGAACTGAACTGGTTAGACACTGCTTCAAGGTAGTCTGAGCTTCGAGTTAATTCTTGGGCGTTACGAATGTCTGACTAAGGCAAAAACGATGTAAGGTAATATCTATCAGAAGATGGCCAAATTTCAGTGGAAGAAAAAAAGGCCTGCATCGGGAGCGAGAAGGAAATATTAAGACCGGATTGCTTCTGAAATCAATCTTCCGTCATTAGGTGAGAGGCTGGGTCGGATCCAATGGGCTACATGGGCTGGACGACACATCTGCTTTCTTGAATCAAGTAAAGAGATCGGTCGCCAGAGAGATTCTGATTTGATGGTCAAGGAGATATAAACTAGTCCCATAGCACCAAGAAAGGGTTAAACAACAACATTTTTTTTTCTGTGTGTTTGTAGCTGTGACTGAATATGCAAATATGTTTCAGCGTTTGTGCGTTTGTGGGAGCATCCTCTATGTGTGTTTGTGTAAAATATATTTATACATTCCTGTGTGTCTCCTCTATCCTCTCACATTGATTATTTTACCCCTGAACTATACTTGCAGACAGCAACAGTGAAGTTCAGACTGGGTTTGAGTTATACATTTCTTTCACTGCAACACAATATTTGATCCCTGTAAATAAAAAATAGCAATAGGCTAATATTGTTTTTACATTCAGATCAACCTGCATTCACAGGTTTAAATAATCTATTTGTGTTTGAATGAGACCATGTCAATAAATTAAAGGATGAAAATATAAAATACCCAAATTTAGAAACCTCAATTATGATATGAGCCAGAATTCAACAAACGTCAACATAGATATGAATTTTTTTTGTTGTTTTTTTTTGTTGAAAGAAATTATACTCTCAGATTGCTTCCCCATAGACTGAGATGACCTCAGGTGCTTGTCGTAAAACCTCTGCCCTGTTAACAACGCCGTCTGCATTGTATACGAAGAGCAAGGTTTGTTAAACAGCTTTGCTAGCTGGCTGGAACTTCATCTGACGCGCTCAGCTCGCCCGGAGCTGAGGCTTGCAACTGAAATAAAAACCAACAAAACCCAACACAAAAAGGACAAATAAAACAGCTATGAGGTTTTGGAGGAGGGTGAAACCCTGCGGCCTCACCCTTCAATCTGCAGCTTGGCAGTGGACCAGTTCAGCTTACTCTGATCACCATCGTCAAAAGGACTCGACACAAACTTTTAAAAAACATCAGGACGTCAGTCCTAAAAACACATTCACATATCACACACACTTATCTTGGTTGTCTCCCCCACCTCCTCCTTTGTGATTCTCTCATTTGATACTGAAATATTGAACAGATATTTGGACTTTTTTTTCTTCTATTCATCGTGACTCTCTCAATTCCCTTCTATCTCTGTCTTCATCCTTTACCCTTTCCTTTTCTTTTTCCTTTTAGCCCACCTTTTGTGGGTTGGTAGCACGCACGCCCTGCTCGTAAGTGATCCGCTGGCTGATCAGATACTGCGCTGCTTGCGTGGCAGCCGGCGACCCCGTTATGGTAACTTTACGGTTCCGAGTACCAGGAATGAACTCTCCCTTTTTGGAGATCTGGATGCGGGCTCCCGTTAGCTCCTGGTACTCTACCAGCGTTTTCCCTCCTTTCCCCAAAATGGCACCCACCAGATTCTCGGGCACAGCGATCTCAACCACGTCCTTGGCCCCATCTGCCAGCTTTTCTGTTGCCAATAGGGAGGAGGCCATCAGCGGCGATGAAGCATTTAGGTAACCATTGGAAGCCCCGGTAGCAGCTGCTAGAGACCCCAGGGAGAATCCTCCGAGGGCTGCAGCCGGGTGGCCGGCACCTCCGGAGGCGTCGCTCGCGTAGGAGGCCAGTAGGTTAGCCGCAGCAGCCGCGGCCGGGTTGGCGCTAGCTGCTACTGCAGCGAGGACCCCAGATGCAGCTGCGGGGTTGAGGCCCAGGCCCAGGGTGTTAGTGTTGTAGCCGTAGCTGGCCAGCGTGTTGAGGGCTGAGGTGATGGCCAGCAGATCATTGCCAGAGAAACTGGACATGGTGGCGGGGAAGCCGCCCATTCCTGTCAATCCGGCCTGACCCAGAAGGCTGGAGGCAGTGGCAGCCGCCGCGGCTGCGTTGGGCAGCACCTCGGCCGTGTTAGCGTAGGGAGAGCCGGTGGGGTTGGAGTTGGCCACCGGGCCCGAGACGTTGGAATAGCTGATGTTGAGGCAGCTGCTACTCTGAGGATCCTCCTGGATTTTCTGCACTATGATTTCCACAGCCTTACGGTTCTGTTCGGGTTCCCCACTGATGGTGACCACTCGCTCCTGCAGGTTGATGCCCTCCGGCTTCTGGGAGAGCTGCACCCAAGCCCCTGACTGCTCCATCACTGCCTTCACTGTGGCTCCACCCTTGCCAATGATCAGTCCAGCTGTGCTATTAGGCACAATCAGTTTGGCCTGCAGAGAAATAGAAAGATTGTGGTAGCGATAAAAGGCAACATGAAGAAGATTTAACAACATAAATGGTTGACAGAAAGAGAAATATCTCCCACTGACTCAGAGTACTATCCCAGCCCCGGCTTTACTCAGCGGTTTGTTAATCCCAGGGGTTTAAGCTGCAGCTGCCACGCGGCTCTGTCTCGCTATGAAAGACTGGAGGTAAAAATAACCACATACCCTCACATTTTCCTGACCCCACCAGACTGTGGGTCAGGGCCCAGAGAACAAGCAAGACCAGCCACTAATAAACAAGGTGTCCTGGAAGTGAACTGTGATCACTCACCCTCACGATCCGACTGACGGCGCACAAGCTCACCTGTTTGACGCGGTCGGGGTTAACCGTGGTCTGTGGCTGCAGTATGCTGACCGGTTCTGGTTTCTGGGCGCTCTGGGGCATCTCGCGGACTTTCTCCGCGATGAAGTTGTGGACGCCATTGAGCGCTTCGACCGTACCCTGTATCAGACAGACTCGTTCTGTTGTTCCTGTGATTAGAGAGGAGGAAGAGGACGAACACGAGAGATGGGTTACTCTAAAGTGCTCTGAGTGGGTACTTGGCAGGCAGATTTGAGGGATTTGCTCGGGGCTGGGCTAAAATCTACATTTATATTAAGATGTCTTGGCGAAGAAGAATGTTCTTTGACATTTCACAAAGAGACCCAATTACTAAGCTATTCCTTGCTTCCTCCATTTACACAATCAACAGAGAAACAGCTGAAAGACTGAACCGTGCTTGGTTCGCGAGCCACAGGGGGGGAGGATTCCTCTACAATGATGTAACACTTTCGGTGCTGTAATACTAAGCCTGTCCTTGCCTTGCAGCTCTAATAGACTAAACACACATTTGTTCTTCCTCGAGGCTTCGGTCTACACCCACATTGACGACCCAACCGGCATTCCGTTGCCATGGTAAAGGGGCCGAGCTGTGGAAACAGGTGATGCAACAGCGAGTCCTTTATACTTGCTAGCACGATTTTTAAAACACTCTCCCTTTTGTACCGGCCTTCCTGCTTTACTCTCTTGCAAAATGTGACTGTTCTTTGGTGGGATTGGAAATATCTCTTGATTTTCTTCGCGGGCTGGACATAGCTTAAATCGGAGTATTTGAGGAGAGTAAAGTGACCCATTTTCCCAGTTGATAGAGTTAAATTTGTAAATGGGAAACACCGGCCAATAACGCGATCTTAATCCGAGCAGTCCTTCTCTAATTCGTCGTTGACTTATCCATCTTTAATTCAATTCTCAAATTACAAGACTGCACACATCTGCAGCTGTCCCCGAGCCGTGTGCCTGCATTCAGAAAATAGTCAAATTATAAATTCAGGTTATATTAGTCAACGTTGGACCCGATTGCCTTTAACCCACGGATATGCTGAATAATTGATCATTCAGTCAATAGGTCAGATCTAACCTATCAGGAAAAGCGATTCGATTCTCAGAAAAGAGAAAGGGCACCTGAACTGCTTTTGACCTTATTTCCTAATTTGCCTTGTTAAGTTCTTGATAATAAGCATCATGCATGAAGAATATTACATAAAACTGCCCCTGAACATTTTATTTTCTTCACTGCCACCTTATTTTTTACCCACAGACACCAAAACTAAACCAAATTCCCCTGAAAAAACAAAAGGCTATAAAGGTAACCTCCTGGCGGCCCGTTTGGCATCTCTCGGTGTTGTGCTGCACCTGCTTCTCATTCTTGAAGTGACAAAGTGACAGACTGAAGCCTGTGAGCACAAGCACTTAACCTGTTGCACATTTTTGTGTCAGCATGTGCACTCATCACAGTACACCGTCAGCAACATTTCAAGTGACAGCAGATACAGGTCACAATATACTAAAATGAAGCTTTTGAGGTATCGGCTGCTGTGGACAGTGTAAAAAAAAAAAAAAAAAAAGTCCAGAAGTCGAGGGTCTGCTGTTTGAAAATGAATCACACAAGATAAACAGTGGGTGTTGCAGTATTTCCCATTAAGAAATAATCAGTGTTACTTCCCATCGTGTCTGTTAATGGCAAGTATGCTGGAGGAAATGATAAAAGGATATTGATTCTTATGTATGAACTGCTCTTGCATATGCAGTCAGGATACAAAACAGTAGGTGTGCACAACTTAATCACACTGTAAATGTAAAGTTGTAATTTCACCTCAGTCCGATTTATTGTAATTTTCTTAGACTGAGCAAGCTGTTTCCTTGCACTACACACAAGCAAAAACACACACTGTAAAGTAGGCCACATTGAGTGCAACACATCCTTAGAAGACATATTGCCTCGAGTCTTGCTTATTGCATTATCTCCACTTTCCCAACATGAGACGCTGAGCGAGGAGGTTCCCGCTGCTCTGATCGGTGCAGTTAAACATCTCTGCGTCTGTAAAGGTTTTCAGAGATTGACAGTGCTGCTCCCGGGTCAGTTTACCCTTCGGCAGAGATCGTAATGTGTGACTACAACTTTTGTTGCTGATGAAACATCATGAAGAGGACATGAAACTATCTGAATGTTAAATTTTTCTCCACCCTTTTCACTCGCTGAATTGCTTGCGTCAGCTTTTGCCTTCCGTCTCTTTTTGAGGGTGACGAATTTCATAATAAAAGCTCTGGACTTCAGGGTTAGCTCGTCCTCTTGTTGGCAGCAGGGTAGAGAAATGTGTCAGTGCCCCAGAGAGCGCACATCTCAGCCTTCAGCTGTCCCCACGAGACCGACGACTCTCAGGTCTTCGATCTGGATCCTGAAGTCAGAAAGTTATAACACTCCTGTTTGGTTGACAGAGCTTCTCTGTGATGAGAATCTGCCTCCAGACTAACTTGTCCAAATCCTTTGTCTGATATATTTAGACTGTTAGTTTGCCACACATAAAGTATCACCCATAATTACTGTCATCACATCAGCAGATTTTCTAAGTAATTATTCACACAACAATTTGAGCTGAAACGTTTTTGTTGAAAATCGGAGTGCTGAACATATTCATCATGTCACATTGCTGCCATATGGCGCGCTTCTCTGAAATGTAAACACGGATTTAAAATATGGAGATCTTTTGTATTGTGTCATTCATATCCAGGAAATTAGAAACAGACTAATGGAAAACTTTTACATTACATCATGCCCTGACCAGAAACTCCCATCAATCTCTGTGGCAATCCTTGAAAAAAAAAACAGTAAACACGGCGTTTATCATCGTCTTTTCCTGGCATTTAGTACGGAGAAATAAGCTATTCAATTACACACTGATTTTCTTCATGTACCTCGTTATAAACGAGCTGTAAGACAAGTAGTGCTTTTTACTCATGAATTGTGACTTCACTGCATAAAGAGAATCTGTGGGACACTTTGGAGTAACAGACAGCAGGATTTAGGACTGCAGCAAAGAAGGATCTGACTCAAAAATTATATTGTTAAACAGCAAAGATAGTAAATCCCTTTGATCAAACGTAAAAGGCGGCAATAAACACTGAAATTGTAAGGCTTTTATAAGCATTGTAACATCCCATGTTTATGCCATTGTTAAGAAATCTCATGAAAAGAACAAAACTAAAATAGATTAGCACTTTCTAACTTCTGCATCATGTTAGTACATCCTAAAAAAAAACAACTGAATCACAAATATATCATTACATCTTGTTGACCTGCTTTAAACAATATTCAACCACTCCCATTAAATATTAAAGGTCCTAATTTTTTCCCAGTTTTTCCTCTTTTCCAGTGTTTCATTAACAGTTGTGATTTCCACAATATATCGTGGTTTTAAGTTCCAAAAAAACATCGTATCATTTCTCTCCATCTCTCTTCAGCTTCTCTCTGGAGTACTAACACTACCACAGATACACTGTATCCCATACCAACGGCCCTCTCTTCTGATTGGCTGACTCTTCAGAGTGACGCATGCCTCGGCCAACCACAGGTCTGCTTCCGTCTTGTAGCTTGCTAGCTCAGCAGCATGATAACCGCTCAGTGTTTTTCTTCCACATAAAAGGTTTGACATGACATGAGCGTGAGTTTGTGACATCACAAACCAGTCCAAACAGCACAGTTGCTGAATATGGGCTGTATGCATTTCTCTGAGGACTGAGCGTTTTGACTCGTTTAAAATATTCACAGCATGTAGACGTGCTTTATGATCTTGAAATGGATATCTGAATGTATACAATATGGGACCATATGTGTCAGAAATATATATCCAAATTAAAAAACTAAACAGGTAAAAAAAAGGATAAAAGATAGGAAGAATGAGAAGCAGACACAATTAAAAGAAGTTGTGAACTGAAACACAGTAGTGACACTGTTAATCAGTCACATGTCGATATCTTGGTGTAAAAGTTCAGATAACATCTGTGGATCGCCAGTTTTTTTAATTTGTTGACAAATGTCATGAATAAAATGGAGGATCTACAAAACGAATAAGATTAATTGAAATTGTGGTGGGTGTGAAGCCTGCAGGGACATTTTGAGATGCAAAAACTGACAGAATTTTTTTCTTTAAACATGTTTTTTAATTGGAAAAAATATATTGGGATGTAATCTAAGTCAGTAATGATTAGTTTTTAGAGATTAATGCATATAATCATAAATTATTGATCCACATTGGTACACGTCTTGTATCATTTTCTGTTACTACAAAATGGTGGCGTAGAAAATGAATTTCTTGTTTGTCTCGGTAAACAGTGCACAGTCGACATCAGAGAGAGTAGATACCTGACTGGCAGCTGTAGTATACGGCACAGCTTGCAGTGATTCGGTTTGTTTTCAAAGAACAAGCCAATCTGAACATACAGAAATGGTTTATGTGCTAATATTACTCAAAGAAAAGATCTGGTTAACATAGTGACACAAAGTAGTGACTCAGTCGACTTAGCAAGTAAGAGAAGCACAAAATGGTGAAGAGGCTGGCAGCATAAGCCAAGAGTCTTATTTGATGCATTTTCTCAACAATGGGCTCACGACATTTTATAATGCTAAATGAAGGAGTCACTGTGTTATCAAATGGCTTTACATCTGGTTACGGTCATCAAACTTGGCTAGCACGGCTGCTAATGGTGGTGAGGAACTGGCAGAGGTAGAGTATATCAGACGTAAACACTAGAGGGCTTTTAATTAGAAATGGATACAGGAAGTCACACGTTCGGCAGACCAATGGTGACTTCAGCAGTCAGTGACAGACATCGGTGACTGTTGTGGTCCAGCCAAAAAGAACTAAAGCAGCATGTAGGGTAAACACCACTCTACCCTACATTACCAATAATGCAACTCGATAGCCTCTTTTCATTGGACTGTTACCAGCTCCACAACTCCAGTTTGCAATGCAGGTTTTCAGGTTTGCAGTCAAAATACCAACAGAGGCACTATTTTCACAGGCGGACTTTTTGTGACGAGTGAACTGACCTCTGTGTGTAAAAGCTGTAAGTTGGACAAGAGAGACAGAAAACTACATCACAACAGCTGTTTTCTGATTAGAGTTGGACTGTTATTCACCGGAAGTACAGACGTGAACATGGGGAAGTAAAAGCTCTAGTTTCAATCTGTTTGAAATTCCCACTCATAACTCCAGAGAACAGGAAGTCCAAAATGCTGCATTTGGTCTTCATGTAGTTTTTGTCTGTTTCTTTTTGAAGGACGTAGCTCACCTTTACTCTACTGAATACTGTTTTCCAGCATGATGTCACTCGTGTGATTTCTATTTTATGATCAGATAATGGAAAACAGACACCCCGTGTTTCTATGACATCACAACAACCTCATCTGTTTCGTGCCATACAAAGTAACTCAATACATGTACTTGGTGGCAGTCCAGCAGCACAAAGCAGAGGGTTGAAGTTTTGTTTCCAAGTTTGTGTTCAAATCATGAACTCCCACGGCTCTCTCTGCAGCTGCTTAAGGATGCGGATGTGTGTAAGTAGGTGTAAGTAGGCGTGTGTATGTGCTAAAATGCACATTACAAGGGGGTGAATGCGTAGCGGGCCACATTTAGAGGGGCTCCAGAAATTCAGACGTGCATCAGCCTGGATGGGGGTCACGGTTCATGATCATTAAAAACTGAAAAAAGTCAGCGCCTGTGCGTTAGGTGGCAAGCATGCAAAACAAAATGTTAAGTATGATGTCATCTTTTCTGGCCTGAACTCTCCCAACAACCAGGAACAAAATCTGAGTGAAACAGCGAGTGGGGAGGAGGAAAGAGGAAACTTGGCGAGTGTCGGAGCAGCTTGACTACAGCTGGTAGAGGGGTCATGTCCACAGAGAGAGATTGAAACAGGCTATTTCTGGGCCTGCCCCCCTGTCCCCTCGCTCACATACAATCATGCATCATCCACACCTTTCACTATCTCTGCTCATCTATCTCAGCCTGCCACAGCAGGACCCAGTTGCCCAGATCCCCATCGAGGACCATTGAATTCATGGATTCACGTCTTCTCCCGACAGCTGGATGACGCGAGGAGGGTGGGAGTCTCAGACTGAGCCGTCACAGACAGGCTTGCAGGAGAAAATGGCTGCATCAGTTGTTGTCCCCTGATTTCTCTGGTGTGCAACTGTGCTGTCTGGAGTGTGCTCAGTCTGCTGCAGCATGAGAGACGAGGGTGTGAACTGTGTGTGATGGCATTAGCATGCTACATTAGCCCCAGCTGACTCAACACAAACGGAAGGTAAAACAGATGTAGATGAGAAGTTCGGCATGCGGGGTGAGATGTTTTACAAACTTTGAGTTGCCCACACTTACAACAGCGAGTTTTAATCTCTGCTGACTCTCTGCTATTGTGCGGCGTACAGTAAGCCGTCGTTTCGTTTGACTCGTGTGGGCCAGAGCAACCACCCAATCAAATCCTCAGCAGCACCCTCTCCACGACCTCTTCTTCTCACTCATCACTATAATGAGTTGGGGGATGGGCAGAGCAGGTGGTGGCCTATGAACACATCCACCATCCAAAGCGAGAAATAAGGATACATATCACTGCTTTTACTTGTTCCAGCGCCAACGAGGTGGCCGTAACTCATTCCCCTCAAACACAACCGGCCTCCTGTGTGGAGGATTTCGAGCATCCTTTCATCGTGGTTAAGAGAAACATGGTGGAAGAAAAAAAAAAAAAAAAAAAAAAAAAACGCAGGCAAAATATTTACAAGCCCATCCTTCTTTCTCCTCTCCCCCTGCACTCAGTAATTCTTCGCCACGGTTCAGTCAGTCCAATATATCACGTGTGACTCCCTAAAGAAAAGGCCGCATTTAAACCAGGCTGTACAGTTTTCCTATAGGTGGTGTAATGTTGTGTCTTGTACAGCTGATACCACAGAGGTCACAGGACAGACCCACCAATCAAAGCAGCCATCACGATGGAAATCAGAGATCCGTCTGGCGAGTTTATGATTTTTTTAAACATCTGGAGTATTTCTCAAATTCATATCCTGTGCTTCAAATTACTGCCACCTATTCCCTATGGAAAGAGGTTGTTTTATGTTCACAATATATATATAAAGAACATACTATACATATATATATATCTATCTATATATATATATATATAGATAGATATATATATATATCTATATATATATATCTATATATCTATATATATATAGATAGATATATATATATGTATATACAGTAACAGGTATATGACCACACAGGGATTATTTGCTTGCATCTGTTTAGGTATCACAGAAAACATCTGGAGCTAATAAGCAGCAGGACCCTCAGCACCTGTAATTTTTCAGCAGGTTGACGCCTCCTCTGAGGCATGAAGGACAAACACCCACACTCCTCTGCCGTGCAGCCGTTGTGTGTTTGAAGGAGGAGATGGTTCAGCGCTGACCTCCGTATGATAGGGGTCACCGAGCAGCACCAGCATCCTTCTTCTGTTGCCAGTTTTGAGTGACACTCTCCGGCACAATTAAACCTCTGGATGTACGTCCTCTGCATCTGAGTTTTTTGGGGGTTTTTTTTGGTGGTGGTGGTGGTGGTTTTTTTTCCATAAATGTCAGACAGTTCTTGTATCTTGACTTTAACTGTGCTCTGCTACCTGCTAACCGAGCACCTCCACTGACGGTTTGGCTGCCGGGCGTTCCAGTAGCCAGTATGAGTACCCCTCTAACACCATTATCAACAGCAAAAACACCAAAAAGTAATCTTATTAATACAATTTTTTTTTAATTGCCTGCAGACTTGAAAGCAGCGTTCAACAGCTGTAACATCTGCATGCACGTTTAGTCCCTCAAGGAAAAAAGGACACAAAGTTCAAAGTTTTTACGATCGCTTGATGATTAAAACGTACAGGAAGTATTCCTGGGAGGCCAAATGAAGAGTGCTCGCTTCTTCAGCTGGACAATGAGTCAAACAACTCCTCTCACGTATGTCAACCTTCCTGCTCATCAGCGTTGTGTGTTGGTTCTTACCTGGGTAGAAGTCTTTGGATTTGGACAGCTTGATGGTGGCACCCGTCTCTTTCTGCAGTTGTACGATAGTCTGGCCGCCCTTGCCAATTATAGAGCCGGCTGCATAACTGGGGATCAGCACCTTCAGGAAGTACTCACCCTCCTCTGGGGGGGGGGGACACACACAAAAAGTGAGAAGGGGTCACGTCTTGTAAATCAGCTCTGCACATCATCACACACACATCGTTTCAACCTCCGATACCCTGAACAAGCAAAAAAAAAAAAAAAAAAAAATCAGAGGCTGTAACATTCAGTATTTGGGGAAAAGCAATAACACGATCGTGTGACGTAGTCTTCGGATGGAGGGAAAGTATCTGGAAGGAGATTTAGTCTTTTTGAGTCGGAGTCTTCGTAGCTTTCAGTGCATTCACATTTTATCAGGGATTGGTGACATGTTCTGCGTCCTGTCCCAGATTTCTCGTGGAGTAAATGATGACCTCCTTTCCAGTTTGCAGAGGTCTAATTTTAACTGTTTTCAAGGAGTTTTAGCAACCTCTGACTAAATACTAAAAGCCAAGCCATGTTACTCATCATACTTCACACATGAATAAAAAGGAAAGTAGAATTAATAATGTGATAATGTACAGTGTACTGACACAGGAAGTTACACTCAGAGGACGATACACAAACTCATTATCCATGCACTTCATGAATGCCAATACGGAGTGATCCTGCGTAATTAACTAACGTGTGGAGAACATATGGGAACCAATCCCACAGATTTGTTCAAAGGGTACACAGCCAAGATGGTCTAAATCTCCTCCATTTTGGAAGGGGCTTCTGGGGCTTACAGAGGCTTGTAGCAGTCGGTGATTGACAGCATGTCAGTCTGAAAAATTTGCAGTTTCTCCCTTTCAGTTGGGAAAGTTTCCTTTTTCCTACAGTTTCAATTAGGAATTAATAAACGGCAAATTGGGCACAGAAACCCGGATCACATCGAGTGCGTAATCTCGTAAAAAGCAATCAACCACCTATTGAGCCTGGATCCAAATATAAATACAGAACCTGCCAACTGTGCATGTAAAATATTATAGTCATAGATGTATGGTGCTGAGTTATCCAACGAATTCTCCGTATTATTGTTATGACATCATGGTAAACACTCTGTACAGGTGTGTGCCTGCTATTCTAAAGCACTGATACCAATAATCCGCCCTGCATGCTGGTCTGGATGCAATGACGTCATGTTAGATCCTTTTCAGGTGACGTCACAGGAGCGGGCAGGGATGTAAAAGGCACCGCTCGTCCTTGTATGACGAAATTTCGGATGCCTTTTCTAGTGTAGCATGACACGTTTGTTCGATCTGCGCTGCTCGTCACTGCATCCCGCGTCTCGTCGAACGGTATGGAGTGGAAGGGGCTTGACCAGCATGGTGGGGACGGAGGATGGATGAATGGAGGTGGACCGCCCTGCACGACACCAACCTGTTGCCTCAGTAATGCATTCATTAGATTCAGATGTGAGTGAACATGGCACTGTGACATTAAAGAATTTCACAGCCTACACGTTAGTTCTCCTCCTTATTGCATTAATATGCCCCTCATGTTCCACTCAGACACAGGCTTGTTTTCCTGCACATCACCCAGAACCAATGGCCCTGACAAACATACCGACAACGACATGACTGTTGGTGCTATTTCACTTTTGATTTGGATTAATTAGCCAATCTTTGGAGACGATCCAAAAATCCCAGGATGCATTATTCCCACATTAAGATGAGATCACATTCATGCACATCATCTAAAGCTGGTAGAAATGTCATGTGCTGGTCAGTATGTCATTTTCCTGAGAACAAAAGAAATAAAAATACATTTTTACACACACATCCCATAACTCACTCTCTGAACATTTTCTCATATTCGGATTTTTGTGCTTTATTGCATTCAGCTCGTCGCTTTTCTCACAACGAATAACAATAAAATGACCTTGGTGAAAATAGAACGATCATTCTCGACTGACATGGTTGGCGAAAAAGGCTTTTGAGACCTCACTCCTGTCGCAAGGGTTCGATACCGTGGACACAAAGAATTTGATTTGAATGATGCTGATTGCAGGATCCAAACATCCAAAGACCTGTTGTTGACAGACAAGCCCAAACCCACTGCGTAACTTTCTGTTCATCTTCAGCCAGAGTCAACGCAGCAGGGGTGGAAGCCTCTAAGATTCCCTCCGTCGCCCTCACAGCCACGTTTGCTGTCATTAGTCAATAATTAATTCCATCCTAGTGTCTGAGATCACAGTAACAGGTTTTAATGGCGTCATGTGGTAGAGTAAACATGGCAATCTGTTGCTGCAATCCGCCAGGGAACGGGAGCAGTGGGGCACATTGGGAAGCGGAGCCAGGGGGGTGTTAGTTCAAACCCCTGCCTCCAATACTGGAAGGATGGCTTGGAGGAGAGACGCGGACTCCGAGCCAAATGTGTTTAGTTAAGTCACTCGAGGGGGGTGGGTCAGGAGGAAATGCCTTGTGACCGTCCTCCCTCCTTCTCACTACCCGTCCAAGTACCCATTCTGCATTTCAATGGACTAACCTGCTCCTGTCAGGCAGCAAGGACGACGGAACGAAAATGAGCAATAATGAACAAATGAGCTTCAGATGTATGAAATCGCACGTAGTCTAGCATGATGGATAAATTCAACAAGTCAGACAAAAAGAGTTTGAGGCTTACCCATTCTGAGATCTGCTGCTTCTCAAGTCCTCTGTCAGATCGCCATCAATGCCGGGGCACAATCTCTAAAGGGGATCTTAACATTAGCCTAGGCATAGGTGCAATGGTAGTGTTGAGGAATGCGGCCAGTCGACCTTTTTCACCGAGGTCTAATTCATCAGTGGGTGCAGAAAAAGAGATTTCACCGCAGCATCCGAGCCATGCCTGCAGCTGGCCAGAGCCTCAATTGTCTGAGAAAATGCTAATGCAGGCTCTCAGTGTTTTCAGTGAAAGACGGCACGCATTGTTCAAGCCTGCATCGGTTTGAAGGGGGGGGTCTTCCCTGCCGCATCACCCTTTTCACTGCTCTCATCCATATTCATCGAGTGGCCTGTCCATCTGCAGCAGCGAGCAGGACTGACATCTCGCTCGGCCAATGGGCAGCCTCCTCCCTCCTGCACGTCATGTCCCCACCCCCCCGATGCCAGTCCCAAAAAATTGAATTTTCTCCCCTACTCCGCCTCTTTTGACGCAGCACTATAAAGTATGGCAGTCCATTCACTCACTTTTTTTCGCGGAAAGTGACAAAGGTGAAGTGGCTGAGGGAGCGGGCTTCGGCGGTGAATGAGGAAGCATGTGGAGTGACCTTCAGCGGTGGCTGAAGAGGTGTATGGATAACATAAGCAGATGATGAAGGAGGTGGAGGAGGAGTGATCTGAGACGGCGTGCTTTACGCCACCCATCCTCTTTTCCTACTTTCCCCCACCCCCAATCCCTTAGACGGCCATGTTTGAGAGGGCGGAGGGGCTCATCAACCATTGCAAATGGCAGTGCCGCAGAATGGTGGAGGGGGGTGATGAAGCCAATCACTACGCCTATAAATCTTACACCGAGAGGTATCTTAAGTGACTGAATGTGTGTAAAAGCTGCAGTATGCATGTGTCAGTGCCTGTGTGTGGACACGGGGGTCCAGGTTTGTTTCATTGTTCTTTCCAGGGAAGCTGAAAAAAGGAAGTCCTTTTTTTTTTCTTTCTGGCTGCTGATTAGTTTTGTCCACAAATCAAACCTGAACATCGTGGCCCGTTTGGTTTCAGATCGAACGCCTTCCAGAAAATTCTAGCAGCCTCATTCACTGAGAGATGCTCTGGTATATAGACACAGCTTCCCTGTAGACTCCACTCCTTCTCCCAGTCTATCTATCGCTCCTTTTCTCTCCGCTTTGCTCTGTCTTCATTTCTATCGCTCCCTCTCGTTCTCTCTTTCACTGCCACCTGGCAAATTCACAGTCAGCTCACGTCACATTGCTCTGCAAGGGCACCTGTGTCCTTCCCACCAAAAATAAAAAAATACAGCTCACATTCCTGTGCCAACCTTTCCATTAGCAACATTACGAGATCATACCTAATCCCTCAGCCACACAACCTTTTGGAAGACACATGCTTGCCAGCAACATGGGCTCAGAGTATGAGTAATTAGAAAGAGAAATGAATGAAAGATGTTCGTTTTGAGGAGAGAAGGGCAGAGCTGATAAAAGAGGAGTAATTTCTCTCATTCAGTGTCCACAGCTCTTAATGCACAACGAGGGGCTCAGCTTTGAAAGAGCACACGCTTTCTTCTCTTTGTTGTAGCTGCCAGTCATGTTAATGATCAGTTCGGTAGGAATAACGTGATCAATATCAGACGTAGTCGAGGGGTTGGTGATTACAGCGACGGCTCGGGATCATCAGGCCGTCTCCCACCATTACCACACAGGCTGTGGGTCCGCATTGTTACATGTGATGCACATAGATCACATGAAATGGGAGGTGATATCAAAACACATCTGACAATGTATTTATGAAACATCCGTTTTGTGCCGGTCATTACAAACGGTCTAAATGTGAAGACAGAAGCATCACGGTGGGCTGTGGTCAAATCTGCACCCAAGATATGCACATTTCGCTGTTTATAAGAACTCATTTAATTTTGAGGAGGTCATTGCTTTTGAAATTATGCAAAGCCAAGTTTTATCACAAAAATCATATTTTGTTTAGAACAAAATAGGAGCAATAAAGGGTGTTTAGGTCATGCTCTACATTAAATGAACTTTACATGTGATACATCTAATTTAAATAAATGCCTTCAGCAGTGCAGTTTAGCCCCAGTTACCATGGACACACTCGCATATATTGCCAACTATTCACTGAGATTTTATAGGAAAACAGGTGAACTCCTTTGATGAGGTGCAGTTAACGGCTGAACACAAAGCAAATTCATGACATGACAAATGATCAAAAACCAAACACACGTTTTCTCTTCAAAGACCTTCTTATATTAAATTAATATAATTCCTGAATGTTTGCAACTATTTCAAAAAGCTAATGCAGTAAAACATACTGCTGGCCACATTCATGATTATACTTTGCAATATGATTTTTTTTTTTTTTTAAATTGTGCATTGAGGGTGATGAGACATTAATGACTATAAACCGGATTTTCTCAGTGTTTTCCTTGATGAAGTGATCATATTGTAAATAGATAAAGTCTTGTTTAGGAAGCCATCTGGAACACCTTTGCCTCTGAGAAAACAAGGCAGCCTCCTCAGAGTCAGACCATGATTAGCACACAATTAATTCAGCAGCTTCAGGTTCAGAAAGTATGATGGAGCTGTGCTGCAGAGATGCCTGAAAAGAACATGGAGGCTCAAAACGGTGTGTAACACCATTACAGGAATGACATCAGTAGAAAGTCAGAGCTGCATGTGTGATATTTGTCTTTTTAATCAAGATTTTCTAAATGTAATCTCACACCGCGCAGCCATTAATATCACCTGGATGGTGAGCAGAGAGATCTCTGAGCCACAGCTAAATGGTGAAAAGTCTCATCGAAGCAGGAACGCCATGTGACTTCTCTGCTCTACACTGGTTCTAGGGGTGCTAATGGAGGACATATGGGGGTTGAATCTGTTCGAAAACACTGTCTGGTGGCTCAATGGTCCTTATGCGCCATGCTGAAATTACATTTCTGGGGTGCAGCGAGGTGCAGCAAAGATGTGCTCATGCTGTCAGAAATAGGATGTAATGCTGCTGTCACTGATTGGCGGGGTGTCTGGGACACAACGACGGAGAAATATTAGCAGCATATGGTGCAGAAACTGCTTATTCTCTGCGGATGTCTAATTAACATTGTTCTTTAATCAGTGGTCCCTTCGAACAATCACAAGCTGAAATAAGATGTACGGGAGCTGGAATCAGCCCACACTTCTCCATGTTGATTATTTATTGGCCATCACCGTTTCTCCTCTGAAGTCTACTTCATTAAACCACATTCACAAGAGGAATATAAATGTACATTTTTGTAAATTCAGACCTTCTATTTCCCATTTTTTCAGTGTAGAAAATGATATAAGGATCAATTTGTGAAACTAGGCTGCGGTGTTTAGTCTCTTTCTTTCCCACCTCACCATTCTCACTGTTCCCTGATTTTATGCGTGTAATTTCCAGTCAGTTATTATCCTTTAATTTAAACGAGTATATTTAGATTTTCATGCAGGAATATCCTCATTGGAAAACAGCGTCACCACCCAGAGCCGCTCATTGAGCACTGACATGTTTTGAATTAACATTGCAGTATTTCCTAATTGTAATTTATAGCATTACAGCTTCGGCACAGGCTCAGAGATATACCAAACAGATGCTGAAATTTGTCTAACCACTTTACAAATGACCTGACTTTGACAGGGCTCTCAGAGGTGATGAGCGTGCATCCTGAAAGGCTTGTACGACTTTCACCTGATGGTTTGCCTGCTTAGCTCACATTAACATTTAAACTTAAAAGCACACAAGTTATTCCGATAACTTTAAATCAGCATCTTTCAGAAACATGTCAGTAAAATCTCTGATCACTCATAAAAATTCAAAGACAATCATCCATCTACAGACGTGAGAGAGCTCTCATTTCTCAGTCTTTCAGTCAGCGTTCACAAATCAACACTAAACTGAACACTAGTTCAGAGATAAAATAGTGTTTCAGCAGGTGAGTGGCTCCTCCCAAACTACATGATGGATGGATGGATGGATGGATGGATGGATGGATGGATGGATGGATGGATGGATGGATGGATGGATGGATGGATGGATGGATGATAGATCGATAGACAGACAGACAGACAGATAGACAATAGACAGACAGACAGACAGACAGACAGGCAGATAATAAGATGAATAGACAGATAGATAGACAAACAGATAGACAATAGACAGACAGACAGACAGACAGATAGATAGAAAGATGTTGTCTCTGTTTCTCCTCCTCTTGTCAACACATGCTCACTAAAAACTGCTGATTTATCTTTGGCCCCTGCACAAGACAGCCTCCCTGTCTCAGTGACAAACTGATAAACACAGAGTTATGAGAAAACTTTATGAAATTAAAAGCTCCACCTCTCCACTGAGTGAAAGCCTCCAGATGTGAACTGGAGGGTGAACTGGGTTCAAATTCAAATCTGACCTGAGCCGAGGAGGCCGCTCACTGACTCATTCAGCCAGGCTGCCTGCTCTCCCTGCTGGGATATGCAGCGTATGAAGTAACAGCCATAAACACACTCAGTGTTTGAAAGTGCCAAGTGCACAGGTGCTGCATGTTAAAGCCAACATGCAGCTGAAACCTGCTCCTCGGCCGTGTGCAGCGGTGTTTTTTTACACCAGCAGCATGTAAAGGCTCGCAGAACAACAGCTCAGACTTCATGTGGAGGAGACGCGGTGAAGTGGATGAGCTGCTTCTTGTTATGTTTCCCTCTTACCTCCAGTGTTGGTGCGTTTGGTACAGCCGGCCTCCTCAGCCGGAGTTTCCAGCGGTCGTTTGCGGGAGTCCGGGTTCTCAGCCTCCATGAGGGGCTGCTGCAGGCTGTGGAGGTTCGGATCGGAGTATATCCCGTTATGGTCCACGGCTGCTCCACCACCACCACCGGCCATCATCATCTTTTTTCCCGGAGCAGTAGATAAATTTGCGCAATTCCCCCTCTCTGTCACGCACAGCGCCCTCACCACCACATAGCCCGGTAACGCGTACCGCGACACGAACGACAAGTTTTGGGGGCTCGAAACGGTCTCAAAGGGATCAAAATGTCAGTCACCAGCGGGACCGGGGTCTCCTCTTTCCGCTGCCCTGCTGCTTGTCCGGCGCGTCCCTCACGGAGCTAAATATAAAAAGCCCATTGAGTGAACTGCGCTCGTTTAACGCGGTCCTCGTCGCTCCAACAGCATGCTCCTTATTGTTGACGCGCAAAACAACCCGCGCCTTCAAATAAAGCAGCTCAGTCTGAGAGCAGGGCTGCCATTTAACAAGTGCAACAGCTTCAGAGGCAGGGCGCTGGGGGAAAACGGCTTCCTTAACTTATGTCGCCATATTTCTCCGTGAAGTCCGGCGTGATGAGAGCAGCTGTTGTTATTGTTGCCTTTGTAGTACCAGGAGGGATAATTTAGTTGGAGGGCTCCACGGAAGACCACAGTGCCACTGACCGGCCAGAAGACGGGGCCGACACAACCATCGCTTCATTTCACGATCTTTAAACTTTTATTTTTAGTTTACCTGAATGTTTCTCACACAGTTTGTTTCACTACTTCATCTTAGTTTTTTTTCTTCTTCTGAGTCAAACTCCAACACCTCATGATCAATGTTGACATTATTCATAACAAGTAAAGAAGAAATATATAGAGCTGAAGCAATATTTCGGTTTATCACTAAAAAAAAAATAATCACTACAATTTTCCTCTTAACTGATCTTGGAAATCATTTTCCAAACATTGACTGCTTCTCTGTGATACGTTTCTGTGCTTCTCTGTTTTACAGCACTGTAAGATGATTATGTGGGGGTCTTAAACTGTTGGTGAGTGTCAAGAAAATAATCAGAGCAGAATAAACAAGACTGGAAATAAGTGTTAGATGCAGATCTCTGAAAACCACATTACATCATTTAATTTGGAAGACCACAACCTGGTCCTGCTGACTCCCAAGTATGTTCCCCTGGTGCAGAGGCAGCCTGTGACCACCAGGACTGTGAGGAAGTGGACAAAGGACGCTAAAGATGCCCTGCAGGACTGCTTTGAGTCCACGGACTGGGATGTGCTGTGTGGACCACATGGGGAGGACATCAACAGCAGGACGGACTGTATCACAGAATACATTAAATTCTGTGAACACACCACCGTACCATCACGGACTGTAAAATGCTTCCCCAACAATAAACCGTGGATCACCAGTGACCTGAAAGTTCTTCTTAATCAGAAGAAAGCAGCCTTCAGGTCTGGGGACAGGGAGGAGCTCAGGAGAGTGCAGCGCCACCTGAAGGAGAAGATGAGGGAGTGCAAGGACTCCTACAGGAGGAAGCTGGAGGCCAAACTCCAGCAGAACAACTTGAGGGAGGTGTGGACCGGTATGAAGGAGATTACTGGGTTCAAGGGGCGAGAGAGACAACCAGGGGGAACCTGGAGAGGAACAACCAGAGGGAACCTGGAGAGGAACAACCAGGGGGAACCTGGAGAGGAACAACCAGGGGGAACCTGGAGAGGAACAACCAGGGGGAACCTGGAGAGGAACAACCAAGGGGAACCTGGAGAGGAACAATCAGGGGGAACCTGGAGAGGAACAACCAGGGGGAACCTGGAGAGGAACAACCGAGGGGAACCTGGAGAGGAACAATCAGGGGGAACCTGGAGAGGAACAACCAGGGGGAACCTGGAGAGGAACAACCAGAGGGAACCTGGAGAGGAACAATCAGGGGGAACCTGGAGAGGAACAACTAGGGGGAACCTGGAGAGGTCAAATGAACTAAACTGTTTCTTCAACAGGTTTAGTTCACCACCCTCATCTGTCTCCTCCACACCTCACACCTCCCAAACACCTCTGCTGCCTCCCCCCTCTCCCCTCTGCCCCCCCCCCCCCCGGTGAACTGCATAGAGCCCTCAATCTCACAGGGCTCTTCCTCCATCGACCCCCCCTCACCCCTCACCCCCTCTCTCTGTGACGACTGGCCAGGTTAGGAGACAGCTGGAGAGAATCCACCAGCGCAAGGCTGCAGGACCTGACGGCATCAGCCCCGTGGTCCTGAAGACCTGACGGCATCAGCCCCGGGGTCCTGAAGACCTGCGCTGTCCAGCCAGCTGAGGTCCTACAACACCTCTTCAACCTGAGCCTGAAGCAGGAGGAGGTCCCGGTGCTGTGGAAGACGTCCTGCCTGGTTCCTGTCCCCAAGAAGAAGACTCCATCTGGCCTCAACGACTACCGACCGGTTGCCCTCACATCTCATGTGATGAAGGTGCTGGAGAGGCTGGTCTTGGCCCACCTCAGGCCGCTGGTGAAATCTTCTTGGACCCTCTGCAATTTGCGTACCAGCCTCATGTGGGAGTGGACGACGCCATCATCTACCTGCTGCAACGAGCTCAGTCTCACCTGGATGGAACCGGTGACTCTGTGAGAATCACTTTCTTTGATTTCTCCAGTGCATTCAACACCATCCAACCACTGCTGCTGAGTGAGAAGCTGCGGGTGGTGGGGGTGGACACGTCCACCGTCTCCTGGATCACTGACTACCTGACAGGCAGACCACAGTTTGTCCGTCTGGGCAGTGTGCTGTCTGATACGGTGGTCAGTGGTACTGGAGCTCCTCAGGGAACTGTTCTGTCTCCTTCCTGTTCACCTTATACACAACTGACTTCCAGAACAACTCAGAGTCAAGACATCTGCAGAAGTTCTCTGATGACTCTGCAGTGGTAGGATGTATAAGGGATGGACGGGAGGAGGAGTCAGTGGACGGTGTATAAGGGATGGACGGCTGGAGGAGTCAATGGACGGTGGCCAAGACCAGAGAGATGGTGGTCGACTTCAGGAGGAAGACGACGGCTCCACAACCGCTGAGAGTTCTGGGAGAGGAGGTGGACATGGTTGAGGAGTATAAGTACCTGGTGTCTCCATGACAACAGACTGAAATGGAAGACCAACATCAACGCTGTCTACAAGAAGGTGATGAGTCGACTCTTTTTCTTGAGGAAACTTCGATCCTTCAATGTGTGCAGCGAGATGTTGGAGATGTTCTACCATCTGTTGTGGTCAGTGAACTGTACTTCACTGTGGTCTGCTGGGGGAGCAGCATTGGAGCCGGAGACACCAACAGACTTAACAAACTGGTTAAGAAGGCCGGCTCCATCATCGGCTGCAAACTGGACAGTTTGGAAAAGGTGGTGGAGAGGAGGACGCTGAGGAAACTATTGCCATATTGGAGAATCCTGTCCACCCTCTCAACCACCTGCTGCAGGGACAGAGGAGGACGTTCTCCAAAAGACTCCTCCAGCTCCGCTGTCACAAGGACAGATACAGGAGATCATTCCTGATACAGGAGATCCTTCCTGATACAGGAGATCGTTCCAGATACAGGAGATCATTCCTGATACAGGAGATCATTCCAGATACAGGAGATCATTCAAGATACAGGAGATCGTTCCAGATACAGGAGATCATTCCAGATACAGGAGATCATTCCAGATACAGGAGATCATTCCAGATACAGGAGATCATTCCAGATACAGGAGATCATTCAAGATACAGGAGATCGTTCCAGATACAGGAGATCATTCCAGATACAGGAGATCGTTCCAGATACAGGAGATCGTTCCTGACACAGGAGATCATTCCTGATACAGGAGATCGTTCCTGATACAGGAGATCGTTCCTGATACAGGAGATCGTTCCTGATACAGGAGATCATTCCTGATACAGGAGATCGTTCCTGATACAGGAGATCGTTCCAGATACAGGAGATCGTTCCTGACACAGGAGATCGTTCCTGATACAGGAGATCGTTCCAGATACAGGAGATCGTTCCTGACACAGGAGATCGTTCCAGATACAGGAGATCGTTCCTGACACAGGAGATCGTTCCTGATACAGGAGATCGTTCCTGATACAGGCGATCGTTCCAGATACAGGAGATCGTTCCTGATACAGGAGATCGTTCCAGATACAGGAGATCGTTCCTGACACAGGAGATCGTTCCTGATACAGGAGATCGTTCCAGATACAGGAGATCGTTCCTGATACAGGAGATCGTTCCTGATACAGGAGATCGTTCCTGATACAGGAGATCATTCCAGATACAGGAGATCATTCCAGATACAGGAGATCATTCCTGATACAGGAGATCATTCCTGACACAGGAGATCATTCCTGATACAGGAGATCATTCCAGATACAGGAGATCATTCCAGATACAGGAGATCATTCCAGATACAGGAGATCATTCCTGATACAGGAGATCATTCCTGCCGACCGCAATAAGACTGTACAATAACTCACCTCTGGCAAAATCCATCACACAACAATAACACTGTTGACTGTGTTTCTTGGTTGTTTGTATATAATATATATAGATATATACTGTACTGTATATACTGTGCATTTTATATTTTATATTTTTTACTGCTATTTTATTGCTTTTCTATTATTCTATTATTATCTTATTGCTTCTGTATGCTGCTGTAGCGAAAAAATGTCCCCTCGGGGATTAATAAAGTAACTACCTAACCTAACCTAACCTTTCCAACTAAAACAACTAAGACACATCAATGAAAACAATTACATGAGTTATGAAGACGTTCAGATGGGTCTGACCATGTTTTTAAAACTCCAGCGGGTGTACAGGACTCTGTTAAGGGAAATAGAAAAAGCTGCATAAAACCTAAAACCAGTTGTTTGTGGCTACATGAGGAACACTTGAGTTTAAGAAGCTGCTGGACTGTCTGTAAGTTCATCCATCCTCGTGGTTCAGAAAAAAATATGACGTTTTAGTGATGAAACGGATAAAATAGATTCAGCTCGTGAAGTAAATATCTCTCAAAGTGGAGACGTGAATCTAGACTCCACAAGAGTTTTACAGTTTGAAAGGAGCGGACAGCATTTGTTTCTTTAAAGTGAGTTGAAGTATTGACGTGACTCAGTCGGAGGAATGTGAAACGTGTTTAAGTTTCTGTGTGTTTGGGTTTTTCTGCAAATCTTGAACAAGTGTGTGATTAAGAAGTGATTTATGTGTAGAACTAAGCGGGCTGAGGACAGACCCATGAAACTGGGTTTGACTGAGCGGCTCCGTGGTGTCTCAGTTCTGAGACACATTACGGTCTAAATAAAAAGGACATTTGTATTGAAAAGGAGTGAAATAATCCAACCGCACTGTGATGAAAGATCAAATTAAAAGGAACACTTTAACAACAGGAGAAACAACAACAACAGTGAGTTTGTATTGACGACAATGTGTCATTTATTATCTGTAAATTATTGTACACTATCATCATATCATGGACTACAACATCTTCACATATTTCCAATGAACTCTATGTGGTTTTGTTTATTTCAACTGCCTTCATTAAGCAGAGTCACTCTTCTGAACGTGATGTCTGATTTTCACCTTTAATGCAGACAAACCTTCACTGACATGCACATGTAAACACGCTACGGTTGGTCTGGCGGCGCCTGCGCTGCACTCTCCTGTTGGTGAGCTGCAGCATCCTTCTGCTCCGTGTTTGGACCGTCAGCTGACTCCAGCTCAGAGCCGTCCGTCAGCGCCGACACCCTCCGGGCGAGCCGCTCCAGGACCAGGTCAGCGGTGCAGGTCAGACTGTGCTGAAAGGATGAAGAGAGGTGAAATCTCCGAGATGAGACAGCAGTTATCCTTTCAGGTATCAGTCCTGCTGCATGTTCTCCTGGTGGCCAACAGAGGTCAGCAGCTACCTGAGCCTCACTTCAGTTTACTTCTCCAGGTAAAATAACTTGAAATCTTTTCCCAGTTCATGCAGAGCAACAGCAGAGAGACGCTGAGAGGAAGCTTCACTGTGACTCCATCACAGATCACCGTCACACAGACACACACCTGTAGGATGTGAAGTCCCTTCAGCGTGAGGACAGCCAGCTCTCTCAAACCGTCCCCGGTCAGGTCCAAGTAGATGATGGACAGCAAAGGACTTTTGAAGCTCCGCCTCCACTGTAGCTGAAACCGTCCGTCTTGTCCGCTTCCTGCCGGCAAGAATTTGTAACAAAGAAGTTCCTGCATGACAGGAAGGTTCAATAATAAAGTTATCATCAAGATCTCAGCACATCATTCAGACGTTCTTATCAGAGGAATGAAAGTGACACTAAACATCCTGTAAAACACACTGGTGACATCACTCTTCATGGAAAAGCCTGTCGTTGTTGTTAAAAAGCTGCAGCGGCTGCATCATGTTGACAGCAGTGTTTGTGTGTTTTATTTATTTCTTTGTGCCATAAAGTTACAAAAACTATTACAATGGCACTAAGAAGCCACGCTGATGAACTGACTCACACACTGTAGTCGTGGATGGATGTGTTGGTATCCTTCCTTTAAAAAAAGCCTTCCATCATTATTTAATCCATATTTAACAAAAATCTCACTTCAATTTAGAGTTTTGATTCAACAGAATATATTAAATAATAACAATAATAATAATGGACATGGCAATGACAAAATTGATGGGACTCTCAACCAAATTTTTTGTTTTACAACCTTCAGAGTCAATTACTCAAACAGATGACCTGTGTGTCTCTCAGTGAGACTTCCTGTCTCTTCCAGCTCCAGCTGTCTTAGGTTTGAAGATGTCCTCCTCCAGACTGAATGTTTCATCTCTTTAGATGTTTAATAGATTCAGATCAGGACTTAGAAAGACACTTCAGAACAGTCCAGTGTTTGGTTCTGATCCGTTCTGGCTGCTTTCAGCTCATTATCATTTGTATTATCATTAATATGCTGTTCTGCTCTTGGAAAACTGCTCCTGGTCGTCTTTATGGAGCCCTCTGCACTCAGAAAGCTTCTCGGAGGTTCTCCTTGGTTCTTTGAGCCCTCTGCACTCAGAAAGCTTCTCCAAGGTTCTCCTTGGTTCTTTGAGCCCTCTGCACTCAGAAAGCTTCTCCGAGGTTCTCCTTGGTTCTTTGAGCCCTCTGCACTCAGAAAGCTTCTCCAAGGTTCTCCTTGGTTCTTTGAGCCCTCTGCACTCAGAAAGCTTCTCCGAGGTTCTCCTTGGTTCTTTGAGCCCTCTGCACTCAGAAAGCTTCTCCGAGGTTCTCCTTGGTTCTTTGAGCCCTCTGCACTCAGAAAGCTTCTCCAAGGTTCTCCTTGGTTCTTTGAGCCCTCTGCACTCAGAAAGCTTCTCCGAGGTTCTCCTTGGTTCTTTGAGCCCTCTGCACTCAGAAAGCTCCTCCGAGGTTCTCCTGGGTTCTTTGTGGCCCATCAGCTCCATGTTCCTCCTGCAGTCTGACTCCAGTCCCACAGACCTTGGACTGGGTCCTGATGTGTGCAGCTGCAGTTGAGATCATCTCTCTGCTCCGTGTTCAGTGTGGTGACCACGATGATACCGAACATCAGAAGGAATCTGGTCTCCATTAAACAGCCTTAATGACTGATTACAACACTGAACAAACGTGTGATTATTAATTCAAGGTAACAGTTCATTTTAAATATCACTGTGAAACAAATATTTTTAATTTATTTTCTGTGGGTACCAACAAATCTGTTGAGGCCTTTTTAGAATAATCTTTGTGCAATAATTCATCTTTTTTCACACTTTCGTTGCTCTGCTCTGTGACAGACCAACAGGCTGCAGGTACACGTGAGAAAATTGATTTTAATTTCATCACTTTTCAGGAGGAATGAAGCATTTTTTCAGTGAGCTGTTAACAGTACCAACAAATTCATCCACGACTGCAAACCCTAAGATAGGCACTATTTCTTCCTGTTTCTTCCTTGTAACGAGCTATTTGAGAGCATAACTAGACCTTTATTATATAATGAAACATTTGATTTGTCTTCAGGAGGAACCGACAGGCTGAGCAAGTGAGAAAAACACACTATCAACCACACATCCTTTAGTGAAGAGGAGGTCTGACCTGTCCATACGTTCCCAGCAGCACCTCCTTCTGTCCATCAAAGTCCAGGTCGATGACCAGAGCACAGAGCACTGCGTCCCACTGGTCACTTTCTGAGAGACACACAGACCAGGACAAGCCACGCTCCTGGACCTCTCTGAGACAACAGACACAATAAAACACAGCATCAGCTTCAGAACCAGCGAGAGGACATGTGAAACAGCTCTCTGAGGCCGCTGGGCTCTGACCTGTAGACCACGGCCTTCTCTATGGTGCTGGTTACCAGGAGGTTGTAGCCTTCGATGTCCTCCCCTGGAAAAGAAAAGAGAGCAATGATCTTAAGGTCGACTGCAGAATCGTAAAATGAGGACGAGACAAATGGCAGCAGAGCAGTGACGTACTTCTCTGTGCACACGGCTGGCTGGACTCAGTCCGGCAGCTCAGAGGGAACAGCAGCACTGTAGAGATCGGACTGTCGAAGTGGACCCGCCAGCTCTGCAACACCTCTGATTACAACACATAATATCTTTAAAAACACACATAGAAACTCTCCTACTACGAGGATATGAAGGACGACTGCATCCAGCTGTCACCGATATGAAACCAAACTGTAAAAAAAAAATGAAATAATTGATAAAAAAATATTACCTTAAATCATGAAATAGACTACATTTAATGCAAAACTTTGGTGTCAACATCTGTTCCTTCCCACTTTCATGAAAGGATTTTACACTATTGAGAACTTGGACAGATTCATGTAGGTCTGATATGACACGGTGGTCCTAATGCATGTGGATGACGTGTGAACACGAGGACTGATCGTGATATTAATAAAATGAGTCAAACTATCACATTACATGGATGTACTATTTTAGAAGGCCCTGCACACCCAGCAAAAATCCTCATATTTTATTTGGGCTGATGACCTCATATGAGTCTGAGATAGCTGTTTATTACCTGCTGCACCACATTTACTGTCCACCATTGTATTTGAGTGTTTAAAATTTGCGTGCGAAAGTTATGAACAATATCAACACAGTGGAAAGGAACCACAAAAGTCCATGGCAGGTACACGACCTTATGCTATTTAATCCCACAATGCAATGTGTCACATTTTGTAGATGTATAGCCATGATAAAACTAATGACGGTTGAACTCCATTTAGGGGCTTCATGTCTCATTGTCATTATTTACTGGGTCCCTTGAATGCTGTATTCCTTTAGACTGATTATTTAAAACTAATTGCAGACAGTTTGAGAGTTCTTTCCAACAAATGGGAAACGTGGTATCGGTGAGAAATTCTGGTTGCTTCATCTCAAAATTACAAGTTCAGTTTTTCTGACAGCGACTGATAATTATGGTCAGAAGAATTAGTTGTGAACGTGGTAATAGCCCTCTTCTCAGCACAGCACGAGTGTGTGTGGCTTCGTTACAACTCTGACTCCAAAAGAGTTGGGACGCTGTGGAAAATGTAAGAAACAGACTGTGATGATTTGCAAATCATAGAAACCAATATTTAACATAAAATAGAGACAACATATCAAATGTTGAAATTGAGAAGTTTTATTGTTTTATGAAAAATATATGCTCATTTTGATTTTGATGTCAGCAACATGTTGCTGGAGTTTTGAAAGTGAAATGTGGTCCCATTCTAGCCTGATAGAGGATTTCAGCTGCTCAACAGTTCAGGGTCTCCTTTGTTGTATTGTTCATGTCCTGATGCTCCAGATGTTTTCAATGATTGACAGGTCTGGACTGCAGGAGGCCAGTTTATCGGCGGACTCTTCTACTAGAGAACCATGCTGTTGGAATACGTGCAGAATGTGGTTGGATGTTGTTCTGCTGAAATAAACAAGACCTTCCCTGAAAGAGACGTTGTCTGGATGGCAGCATATGTTGCTCCAAAACCTGAATATATCATTCAGCATTAATGCTTCCTTCCAGATGTTCAAGCTACCCATGCCATGTGCACTAATGCATCCCTGTACCATCACAGATGCTGGCTTTAGAACTGAGCTGATAACAAGCTGGATGGTCCCTCTCCTCTTTAACCTGGAGGATGCAGCGTCCATGATCTCCAAAAAGAATCTTAAACTTTGTCTCAGACCACAGGACAGTTTTCCACTTCACTTCTCATGTAGCAACAAAGAACTGGTTTTAGGTTTTATGCAGATTTAAAAATTTCCCTCAAGACAGAGTCCTGTATACCCGCTGGAGTTTTAAAAACATGGTCAGGCCCATCTGAACTTCTTCATAACTCCACTTCCAAATCCATCACATATTTTTATTGTATATACTGTATATTGTGCATTTTTACATTTTTATATTTAATATTTTTTACGACCTCTATTTTTGATTGTGTTATTTGTATTGCTTTGCCCTGTATCTATAAATGCTGCTGTAGCGAAAAACTTTCCCCTTGCAGGATTAATAAAGTATCTGTCTATCTATTATTCTTAATTGTTGCACTATTTTCCCACGCAGTCTTTCATCTGACAGTCACGTGACAGAGCTGAACCTCTCTGAATCTCAGGGATATTATTGTGTTTCCCTCACCTGGTACTGCCTGGTTGACCAGCGCCAGTCCAACGGAGCCGTTCTGACAGCCAAACGCTGAGAGTCGCCGGCCACCAGCTGTATTTAACATATCCAACCATAACACACTGCATGGAGGGAAGGGACACACAAACATGGAGGGTTATGAATCACGCCTACATTTACAGGTGCAATATGTAACATTTTTAGTTTATAACATGCAAAAACTAAAACTATAGTTAATACGAGCTCGCCCCGGGCTGTCCTCTCTTATTACACCACATTGTACCACCAGAAGGGACATTGGAGTCACTGCTCTCAGTCCAACATGAGACGACGAAGAAGTGTGGCTCATTAAACACAACGAAGGCTGAAACTTTTGGTCAAACAGAAGCAGAACTAAATTACTGCCTCGTGGTATGAAGCCACAAAACCACTCAGGTTGTAGTTTAAAAGCATATCTGTCAAAAACCCATAAAGATGCTGCTGCAAAGAACCTATAAACTCTCAAATCTGGGGAAAAAAACTCACATATCCCCTGAAACAAACAACCATTCTTTGCTTTCAGCGTGCAGCGTCCCTGATGCTGCCGCCTTTATTCTCCACCCGTTATCTCGTCTTCTGCTGTGAACGCTGCTGACTCGGTTCTCTTTTATTTGTCTGCTGCTGTTACTTTTATTTTTGTTTGTAATTTCTTTCTGTCTTCAGACTTTCTCATCACGTTTTTATTCTTTCATTACTGACACTTTAGTTAATGAGATATGGGGGATTTTTATCTTTAACATTCTTGTATACATCAGTCCCACTAAAGTAAATTGGATTCTGGAAAAAAATCATGAGGCTGATTAACAAGCAGAAATAAAGAGCAACACACAAGCTGCTGATCTCTCGCCACACAGAGCTGAGGGCGCTCTGAGGAGGAACTCACTTGCTGGGCAGCTGTTGTAGTTCAGGGAAGAGTCTCTCCACCGGCTGCTCTTCGAACTGGTGCAGGGAGGCGTTCTGTCGGAGACACTCAGGCTGAATGATGTTTCACAATGAATCAAAGTCTCCTACAGACTTTAAATCTTTTTAGGAAGTGTTCAAACATCTACATTTCCATAACAGCTGTGCAAACTCCATTTGCTGATGAAGACCAGGTGATGTGAGCAAAAGCTCCAGAATTGCTGTTCATCAAAGTAAAACTTTAGGACCCACAGGATTCATCTTTATCAAGTTGTATTTTAAACCTTTTCGTCCTCAAAGTAACTCAAATCTAAAGCTGTTGAATAAATAGAGTGGAACAGAAAGTTCAACACAATCTCAAGCCACATGAAATATATAATCTCCTCCACATGTTCTGGGTGTCCTGAAAGGGCAAGAACCAAACCACCTCAACGGACTCTGAAAATATGTTTAGAAAATTATTGATATACTTTTGAAAGGCGCTACTGAAGGAACGAAAAAACAAACACACCTTCACACAGATAATCTCATATATATACGATCCAGTGTTTGATCTGACCTCCTTGTACAGGTGGATCTTCTGGTCGTGACCGCTGAGCAGAAACACCGTCTCACTGCCTCCGTCAGTACACTGCACTCTGACAGACACACACACACACACACACACACACACACACACACACACACACACACACACACACACACACACACACACACACACACAGACAGACAGACAGACAGACACACACACACACACACACACACACACACACACACACACACACACACACACACACACATTTGTATAGAAGCTAGTTTAAAAAGACTGATTCCTGCTGAGAAACTGAATCACTGCACCACGAACACATAATAATCCAGTACAGCAATAGAATCTAATTTTTTTTTTTTAATATTACAGTTATCAAATGCTACAATAGAATCAGTATGTCTTAAATATTTTACAGGAGTTGACATTTTACTCAACTGTGTTTTTCTATTGATTATAACGAATAATCACATAAACCTGGAAATGTGCAAAAGGTAAAAAAAAAATACAAGACTTTATGAAAGTGTTATTGAGTACTTTTGATTTACAAATCAAAAAAGTTGGGACGCTGAGCAAAACGTAAATAAAAACAGATTGTGATGATTTAATAAAATCGTGTAAACCAATAATAATTGAAAATAGACCAAAGACAACATATCAAATGTTGAAACTGAGAAATATTCACAGTTGATTATGGTTGTTTTCTATGTTTTCCTGAATAAATCTGGCCTCCTGTGATCGGACCTGCAGAGTGAACTTACTCTGTGTGGTAGAGCTGGAAGGGCGTGAACTGCAGCTCCAGATTCAGGCAGCTTTCTGTTCACAGAAACACGCCATCGTCAGCACATTAAAACATCTGCTGGAGCGAGCGCCGCTCACATCTGGACGCCGCTTCACTCACGTGCGATGGACTCCAGGTTGAACTCTGAGCCGGGCTCGTAGTCACAGTAGATGTTCAGGAAGGGAGTGGCTTTGTCGCCAGAGTCCTGCAGGAGGTCGGCCGTTAGAAACAAGGCTGCTATCACAGTCTTCACATCAATTTCATACAGTTCATACATGACATGACTCATGAGGTAAAATACCTTGATGAAGGTGATGCCCACCACCAGGCCTCTTTTGGGTGGAGACTTGTTGAAGGCATCAATTGATACGATCTCTGCATCAACTAGAGGAAAGAAAACGGGATGGAATCTGTGCAGCATCGACCGATAACTTCATCTACATCTTACAATTTACACATGACGTGTTTCAGGGAACTGAAAGAACATCTTTTTAGGACATTTTCTACTTCAAACACACTGTGGGCCATCGCTTGGTGGTTCAGTTTAAATATGTGAAATGTAAAACGTAAATCCTGACTGAAATGTTCATCTTCTGATAGCTTATTAAAAGACTGATGAGGAATTAAAAATGCTGTTGATTGTTAAACAAATTTGAAATAATACAATTTTACAATCACTAATATATTACACTATATCAGCAGTACAGTATCAACTGCATGTGTAGCAATAATGGCATAATTCCTTTTATATGTCATTGTTTACATATAACAATTAATAATGCTTATTTATTTTGTATGTACTCATGAATTGTGCTTATTTGTATATTTATGCTTCTTTCCAAACACTTACTTCTAACAACAGAATTATTGTCAGCAAAATAAATATGCATGAAGTCGGAAAAGTAGGAAAAGTTGTTCTGCCTCCATAACTGATATATATATATATATTATATATATAATATATATATGTTTTCAGATCACGAACAATAATCCTTGGGGTGGAGCCAGCGTTAATAACTTTATATAAAGTTAATTACTTTACTCCAGTGGTTCCCAACCTAAGGTTTAGTCCCTCTGAGGGGTCACCAACCATTGAGGTCCTCAGATGCACAAATCTAGTTTTAGTAGACTTTTCTTTGATCTGTTTGTTCTCTGATATCTGAAATATGACAAGAAGATAAACGGTTCACAAGCCAGAAACTTTAGGAGCCACAGGATTCATCTTCATCAAGATTTCTATTTCAAACATCTTTAAACTGTTGAATACATGTGTACAGAAAGTACAATATTGTCCTCTGAAATGAAGTGAAGTAAAAACGATGATAAACTGGAAACAAAAGTGCCTCGACAATGAACTGGAGTAAAACTCCTCTCCTCCTCAGCGACTCCGTCTGAAGTCTCCACAGGTTTCCCGACCACGTCCCTCCCTGGTCCGCTCACCAGAGGTTTGATGAAGGTGTGAAAGTGTGTGAGCTCGTGTTCACCTGGTATGTAGGTGAACTGGACCTCTCTGGCCACCGGCCGGACTTTCTGCTGCAGCTCCTGGTACCTGAAACACACCACCTTCCCTTTGAGCGTGGCCGCCAGCAGCTGCTGCTCCCCGGCCTCACACAGCCCGTAGATGTTGCTCTGCGACGGGAAGCGGCTGAAACTGTCCTCCACGAAGGGGTACGACTCCCGCAGCATCCTGCAGGAGGCACCGCTGGCTTCAGGAGGAGCGCTCAGAGCTGGACGCGTTCATGGTCCTTTGGGGCTCCGACAGAACCAACTTCCCGTTATTACTTTCAAAATATAACTAACACTCGCAAAAGAGAAGATGAACGCCCACTTGTCTGTAATAATGATGTTAATTTGAAGATAATAACCCTCTCCGGCGTATATAACACTTGACCAAGTGACCAAGAAGCAAAACATCCGGGTTTGGTAGGAGCTGCGTTCAGGTTTATCGGCTACGTAGGTTTTAATGCTTTAGAGACACAATGAAGAGGACTATTTTCTGAATTAAAGCACCTTTAAATGATTTTTTTTTTAAACAGCGGTCCATCCTGTTATAGACTGACATCAGATATCCTCTTCAAGTTTAAAAACGATTTGACTTCGCAGCATTAGATAATTTAAGACTTCTGATGCGTCCCTACTTTCCTACTTATCCCGAGGTCAAGGAAGGCAGCATGTGCCTTTTCTTCTTCGTGGTGCATATTAGTGACAGATTCAACGCGTCACATGTACAATGGTGCCATCTAGCGGTTCTGTGTTTCCTTTTACAGACAGTCTGTGGTTTTAGCCCAAAAGAAAGCATCGCCTGTTCCAAAAGATGTCAGAAATGATTTCTGTTAACAAGAACGTTTCAGTTTGGATCTCTTATTTTCTGGTTGTCTCTATTTCAACTTTTTTTTTTTTTTTTAAATTTCGTGCACTCTTTTATAGATTAATGACCCAGTCTAGCTTTAAAGAATGCATTTTCATGAATGCAAACATACCACAATGCATTTTAGATTTATCTTAACTCATCATACTATAGCCACACAAAAACATATTGCTAAATTAATTCTTATTTTTATTTGGCCTGCCCATTTAACCAAATTAAACCAGTCTGAAAGAGGTAAAGACGGCCGTCCACCAGAGGTCAGAGCACACTCAATCATCAGCCCCCTTTTTATCTTCTTCCCCTCTCTGCTGCAGTAAAGAAAAAAAGCTGCTCGTTCTCTCAAAGGATTTTCACCAAAACTTCAGCAATTCATCACTGGAAGAAAGAGAGTGTGGTCATGACTGAAAACCACTGATGAATTAATATATGAAATTAAGGTGCAAAAGGAGAACGCAGGAACCCAAAGATTCTGTTCCACCAGGTAGTTTTTCTTATCTGATTTTTTCTTCTTCTTCTTTGAGACATCTCATTTGTTATCACCTTCAACCTTTAACAGAGTGTAAAGAAAACAAGCATAAAGCTCAGAGGGGCCTCCACCTTACGCCTGCTATAAATGAGAGGCCATTTACAACAACTCACATATCATGTGATGCTGCTGCAGGTTTGTATCAATACAATTTACAGTCATGGATTATTCAGAGATTATGATCTGCATCCATGAAGGATCAACCAGCAAATAATAGCGCTGCTTTGCACAAACTTGATATCACAACTTCTCTTAAAAAAAGATTACAAAGTGACCTGAAACATCACATTTGCATAACAGTTTTAGAAATAGATAAGAACCCAATTAAGCAAATGAGATCGCAAAAATAAGCACAGCCATTTATGGATTGAGAAAAAGGATCAAATATTACATACGACTTTCAGTATTGTGCAGAAATAACTGCAACTACACATTTCTGGTAATTGTCGATCATTATTGGATGTCAGCTCTGAGGAGTTTTAACCTGTTCTTCTGTACAGAACTGTTTCCTCACATGACCGGCTCACTTCAGGTCCTTCCACAACCTTCCTGTCGGATTGAGGTCAGGACTTCCAAAACATTCCCTTTATTCTTCTTTACCTGTTGTTAGGTGAAACAATGTGTGTGTTGATGGTTGTTGTTATGCTGCATGACCCGCTTTCTCTTCAGATTCAGTTCCCCGACAGATGTCTTAACATTTTCCTGAAGAATTCCCTGCTATAATTCAGATTTCATTCTGATATTAATGGTATCATGCTGTCCTGGTGCAGTAAACCAGGTGACAACACTCCCACCACCATGTCCCACAGAGGGGATGAAATTCTTATGTTGGTTTGCAATGTTTTATTTTTTCCAAACATAAGACTTCACATTTAAATCAAAGAGTTTTATTTTGGTCTCAAGCATCAACAATACGTTTTTCCAGTTCAGATTCTGTCCGTCACCATCTTTGTTAGTTCAGAGCAGTTCAGAGCAGGAAGTGACCATATTTGGACGAGCTGGGGGAGGAGCCAGCGGTGGATCTGACCGATCTGATTGGAAACCTGACAATACTACGTCCCGCCCACCGATAGCTGTAACCTGACTGCACCACAGGCCTGTCAATCAAACAGACACGCCCCCAAAACAGGTCTTCTTGAATCTTCTTTTCTAATGAATGAGGGATTATTTTCAGATGGACCTCCAGAAAACTAAGAAGAAGGAGTGACTTTAGCTAACAACACCAAGATAACTGATGGACACATTTTATTCACTTTGGATTTGATGAGAGAAGTTGAATGGGAGTCTATGGAGCCGGAGGCTTTTTGGAGCCGACCTCTAGTGGCACTCGCTGGTATTGCAGCTGAAGACACTTCTGGATCAGAACCATTTTAGAGACCTGAAGCTACGAACTCTTTTATATCCAGTCTGTGGTTTTTACCCAGTCTGTCTGTCTGACTGTGGATTGATGGAGTCGGAGCTCTTTAGAGATAATTTTTTAACCTTTTCCAGCCTGATGAGCATCAACAACTCTTTTTCTGAGATTCTCCTCTTCTGTTGTGCCGAGATACGATTACATGATTGCACAAAAGTTTTTTATCCCTGTGATGTAAATAAAACAGAGCGGCCCCTCATCCATTATCATTCCACTGACTGAAAACATCTGACTCCAATTTCACCTCCAGATGATCTGATAGAGGTTCACACAGATACATAATATTGGATAATTTTTCTCAATAATAAATGACAGTATAATATTTCTATCTCATTTGTAGGTTGCCTTTATCTGCTCTCTACAAAAATATTAATGCAACACTCTTGTTTTCGCTCCCATTTTCAATAAGTTGGGGGATTTAAGACTTCTTCTATGAACACAAAAGGTTTATTTCTCTCAAATTGTGTTTAAAAATTTGCTAAAAATCTGTGTTAGTGAACACTTCACCTTTATCAAAATGATTCATCCACATCAAGACGCTGATTAAACAGCATAATTATTGTACCTTGGACTGGTCACAATAAAAGGTCACTCTAAAATGTGCAGTTTTATCCAAAAAAAATTGTTTTCCGTATTCAGCACAATTACACACATGGATACAGATATGCATTTTTTCTTTTAGGAGGGCAACAAAGAAGTCTGGTGTTAACACCATTTGCAGTGCAACACACCTCCTTCCCATACAGGCTGTAGATTGTTCTGGTCCGCTCCTCTTCAACGACGGTGTGAAGTCACTCTCATATTCGGCAATGTAGAGCACTGCACTTATACAGGACCTGTTTACTTTCGTGGTCTCAAATCCACCAATTCACGCACACACACACACGCACGCACACACACACACACACACACACACACACACACACACACACACACACACACACACACACACACACACACACACACACACACACACACACACCACAGTCAGCAGAGGAACTCGCCTCCCATTGTGAGGAACTTGAGGTTCAGTGTCTTTCACAAGGGGACTTCAACATGTGGAAGTGGTACAGGTGGAACAGGAAGTGGGATGGAAGCAGAGACACAAGATTTGATGTGTATACAACAGCAGCAGCGGTACAGTGTTGTGATGAACCCTTTCAACAGGTCTCTGGCCTCTGTCCTGGTTGTGTGGAGTGTGTGCACAGTGTGTTAAGGGTTGAGTGTGTGTGTGCTGCTGGGGTGAAGCAGACGGAGGTTAGGCACCGGCGAGCTGCTGTTCCATATTGTGACAGTTCAGAGGTGGCGGTGTGCTACACCCCCACTTCCCCTAATACCACCTGCTAATCCACCTGCAGGATTACTGTCCACTGTAATCACTCATTCTGCACACTGACACACCTCACCTCGCACTGCAACTCCTGAGTCATTACACACACACACACACACACACACACACACACACACACACACACACACACACACACACACACACACACACACACACACACACACACACACACACACACGTTTACCTTGCATAAGAAGTTTATTATGGTTGTAGCTTTGGGTCAGAATTTAAATGGTGTTAATCAGATTTACCATCAATGAGAAGTCTGTCAGTTATTGGCTTCCTTTCATTGATAATTATAAGAATGACTTAATTTGTACAGCAGGTGTATTTGTGCAGAAACGCAGCCTGAAGATCTTCACGAGGCACAAATAAAAGCATTACTGTACGCAAACAACAAAAGTGAAAATAAACCTGAATTCAGATGTTTTGATGTAAAACCATGAAAAAGAGAACATAACGACTGTAAAATCCAGACCAGGAATGGTTTCAGAAAAAACTTTGTGGTAACATAGGTAGGACTAACCCAAATTCAAGGTGCACTTTATTGTATGTAGAGTCACAGTCAAAAACCTTCAACCCTGCTGGGAATGTAAGTGTCTGAAGATGAAGAAGTTTTATGTTTGTATGAGTTGAAAAAACACCTCTTCAGCCCTAATTTTAGACAGATTTAAATTTTATTATATTTAATTTTAAAAGTTTCTTTTCATCTATTTGCTTTTCATTATTTACATCCTTCACGCTTCCATTCCTTTCATCATCCTTTTAATTACTTTTACATGCTTTTGTTGCTCTTACCTGTCCTACCTCATATTTTATCGTAGGTAGGTAGGTAGGTAGGTAGGTATATACTTTATTAATCCCCGAGGGGACATTTTTTCGCCACAGCAGCATACATACAGAAGCAATAATAGAAACAATTGAATAAAAATAATAATAGAATAATATAATAGAAAAGCAATAAAATAAAATAGCAGTAAAAATATAAATATAAAATATAAAATGCACAGTACATACAGTATATATACAGTACATTAAATATCTATATATATATTATATACAACAAACCATATATATATATATATATATACACAGTAAACACAGTCAACAGTGTTATTGTACTGTGATGGATTTTGACAGAGGTGAGTTATTGTAAAGTCTTATGGCAGTGGGCAGGAATGATCTCCTGTATCTGTCCTTGTGACAGCGGAGCTGGAGGAATCTTTTAGAGAAAGTGCTCCGCTGTCCCTGCAGCAGGTGGTTGAGAGGGTGGACAGGATTATCCAAGATGGGCAATAGTTTGTTCAGCGTCCTCCTCTCCACCACCTTTTCCAGACTATCTAGTTTGTAGCCGATGATGGAGCCGGCCTTCTTAACCAGCTTGTTAAGTTTGTTGGTGTCACCGGCTCCAATGCTGCTCCCCCAGCAGACCCCAGCGAAGTACAAAGCACTGGCCACAACAGACTGGTAAAACATCTCCAGCATCATGCTGCACACATTGAAGGATCGAAGTTTCCTCAAGAAAAAGAGTTGACTCATCACCTTCTTGTAGACAGCATTGATGTTGGTCTTCCATTTCAGTCTGTTGTCGATGGACACACCCAGGTACTTGTACTCCTCCACCATGTCCACCTCCTCTCCCAGAACTCTCAGCGGTTGTGGAGCCGTCGTCTTCCTCCTGAAGTCGACCACCATCTCTCTGGTCTTGGCCACGTTCAGGAGCAGGTGATTCCTTCCCGCCCACTCCACAAAGTCCTCCACTACTGCCCTGTACTCATCCTCCCATCCATCCTTTATACACCGTCCACTGACTCATCCTCCCGTCCATCCCTTATACATCCTACCACTGCAGAGTCATCAGAGAACTTCTGCAGATGGCAGGCCTCTGAGTTGTTCTGGAAGTCAGTTGTGTATAAGGTGAACAGGAAGGGAGATAGAACAGTTCCCTGAGGAGCTCCAGTACCACTGACCACCGTATCAGACAGCACACTGCCCAGACGGACAAACTGTGGTCTGTGGTGAGGTAGTCAGTGATTCAGGAGACGTGTCCACCCCCACTACCCCCACCACCACCCGCAGCTTCTCACTCAGCAGCAGTGGTTGGATGGTGTTGAATGCACTGGAGAAATCAAAGAAGGTGATTCTCACAGATTCACCGGTTCCATCCAGGTGAGACTGAGCTCGTTGCAGCAGTTAGATGATGGCGTCGTCCACTCCCACACGAGGCTGGTATGCAAATTGTAGAGGGTCCAGAGAAGATTTCACCAGCGGCCTGAGGTGGGCCAAGACCAGCCTCTCCAGCACCTTCATCACATGAGATGTGAGGGCAACTGGTCGGTAGTCGTTGAGGCCAGATGGAGTCTTCTTCTTGGGGACAGGAACCAGACAGGACGTCTTCCACAGCACCGGGACCTCCTCCTGCTTCAGGCTCAGGTTGAAGAGGTGTTGTAGGACCTCAGCCAGCTGGGCGGCGCAGGTCTTCAGGACCACGGGGCTGATGCCGTCAGGTCCTGCAGCCTTGCGCTGGTGGATTCTCTCCAGCTGTCTCCTAACCTGGCCAGTCGTCACAGAGAGGGGGGTGAGGGGTGTGTGTGTGTGTGTGTGTGTGTGTGTGTGTGGGGGGGGTGTCGAGGTGTCGATGGAGGAAGAGCCCTGTGAGATTGAGGGCTCTATGCAGTTCACCAGGGGGCGCAGAGGGGGAGGGGGGAGGCAGCAGAGGTGTTTTGGAGGTGTGAGGTGTGGAGGAGACAGATGAGGGCGGTGAACTAAATCTGTTGAAGAAACAGTTTAGTTCATTTGACCTCTTCAGGGAGCCCCCTGGTTGTTCCTCTCCAGGCTCCCCCTGGTTGTCTCTCTCGCCCCTTGAACCCAGTAATCTCCTTCATACAGGTCCACACCTCCCTCACCTTGTTCTGCTGGAGTTTGGCCTCCAGCTTCCTCCTGTAGGAGTCCTTGCACTCACTCATCTTCTCCTTCAGGTGGCGCTGCACTCTCCTGAGCTCCTCCCTGTCCCCAGACCTGAAGGCTGCTTTCTTCTTATTAAGAAGAACTTTCAGGTCACTGGTGATCCACGGCTTATTGTTGGGGAAGCATTTTACAGTCCGGGATGGTACGGTGGTGTGTTCACAGAATTTGATGTATTCTGTGATACAGTCCGTCATGCTGTTGATGTCCTCCCCATGTGGTCCAAACAGCACATTCCAGTCCGTGGACCCAAAGCAGTCCTGCAGGGCGTCTTTGGCCTCCTGTGTCCACCTCCTCACAGTCCTGGTGGTCACAGGCTGCCTCTGCACCAGGGGGACATACCTGGGAGTCAGCAGGACCAGGTTGTGGTCCGATCTACCAAGGGGGGGAAGGGCAGTAGTACTGTATGCATCCATGGCATTAGCATACAGTAAGTCCAGAGTTTTATTGTTCCTTGTGGGGCAGTTCACATACTGGTGCAAAGTTGGCAGTACTTTATCCAGACTGGTTAAAGTCTCCAGTAACTGCCAAAAATGCACCGGGATGCTGAGTCTGTAGTTTAGCCACAGTGGAGTGGATGGTGTCCACTGCTGCCTCTGCGTCGGCTGATGGAGGAATGTAAACAACGATAACAATGGCGGACGTGAACTCCCTCGGTAAATAATAAGGGCGCATCCCCACGGCTAGAAGTTCAATGTCCGGGCTACAGAAACGTTCCTTCACACACACGTGGTCGGGATTGCACCACCTCTCGTTCACATAGACTTCAATCCCTCCACCTTTCTTCTTGCCGCTCTGCACAACGTCTCTGTCCGCCCGAACAGTCCTGAAGCCGGGTACGGCCGCGCTGTGGTCCGGGAGATGTGAGTGCAGCCATGTCTCGGAATGTTTACAGGGAGGAACAGAGAAACTCAACCTTCCTTCCTTACTAACCTCAGCTGTCATCTTCACCTGAAATGTGACTGCCAGGTGGACATCGGTTATTAGATCCATCTGAACATACTAATCACAGCTCATTCTCAGTTTGTTTACATGTGTGAGGCTGTGGTAGTTTTCCTTTTAGCAATGCCTGCATGCTGATGATGTCACAGAAAATTCAACATTTTCCTTCATCCTCTAAGTCTTCCAGGTGATGAAGGTCCTCGTCATCTGTGGGCTACAGCTTCAATAACTATCAAACCTAAAGGCTTAATCTGATGCTCCTACATTTAGCTGCAAGTCAGCTTCTCACATATAAACACACTAACATTCACACATGAATCAGGAATATTTAAAACAGATCCCTATGTTTAAAAAAACACAAACAGTGGTCCATTTAATTAGAGAATATAATTACAAAACGTAAACAGTACGAGGAAGGCAAAAAGCACAGAGTAGAGCAAAGCTCCTCCAAGAGCTGGCCACCTCTAACTGCATATACTTAGAGTCTCAAAGACAGACAGGGCAAACAGCCAAAGGACAAAATGCTCCACAAGGCCCGCCCCCACAGGACAGGGAGACTCTACAACAGGGGTGGGCAAACTTTTTGGCTCAGTGGCCACATTGACTTTTTAAATTTGACAGACTGGCTGGGCCAGCACCAGATGCATACATATCAAACATAAACATAAAAAAGGCATCACAGTGTTAATACCTACATTCACTTTTAGTGGGAACAGTGTTGTTGATCACCTTCTCTGTCAGTGCATCGAAGTCTGCTGTTAGTTTGGTTGTGTTCTCAGAACAGATCTGAGGTGTTCATCACTCAACTGGGATCTGTGAGGTGCTTTGTTGGTGTTTATCACACTAAAAGTCTGTTCACACACGTACGTAGAGACAAACAACACCAGCATCTTCTGGATGTTTGGAAATTTGGCTGCTTTAATGAAGCATAAAACTCATCCAGTTTAAGAGAGTTGAACTTCTTCTTGAAGACGGTGTCACATTGGAGATCAATCGATTCCAACTGAAACTCCTGTGGCGCCGTTACGGGGTCTTGTGTGAAGGGACATGAGACCAGCTGAAGGGACATGAGACCAGCTGAAGGGACAGGACACCAGCTGAAGGGACAGGACACCAGCTGAAGGGACACGACACCAGCTGAAGGGACACGACACCAGCTGAAGGGACTGAAGGGACATGAGACCAGCTGAAGGGACACGACACCAGCTGGAGGGACACGACACCAGCTGAAGTGACTTGTCAATTTTTCCAAAATCAGAGAACCGATGGCAGAACTCTCCGTGCAGGTCGTCCAGTGATTTCCTGTATGTCTTCATGTCGAGGACGTCTTTCAGCGTAGGCAGTGTGGGGAAATGAGCAAATGACTTGTTTGACATTTGCTTTGAGAATAAAGCTAGCTTGGTTTTGAAGGCTCTGACGTTTGTGTACATTTCATGGACAAACTGGTCTTTCCCTTGTAGCTTCACGTTCAGCTCATTCATGTGTGTCAGTACGTCCTCAGCAAAAGATAAATCACAAAGACGATCTGTGTCACTCAGCTTAGGAACATCGTCAGCTTTCTCAAGTAGCTCCAAAAATGAGATAATCTCCTGTTTGAGCTCCAACACTCGTTGACATACTTTCCCCAAACTTAACCAGCAGATGTTGGAGTGGTGAAGCAAGTCCTGGTGATCAGAGTCAGTTTCTTCAAGAAACTTCATAAACTGAGGATGGTGAAGTCTCCTCGCTCCAATAAAGTTAATCACTTCTACAACCGGCTTCACTACGTGGTCGAGCTGCAGTGGATTTACACAGTGTAAGAAAATGACCTCCTGCTCAGGGTTGTCCTCTTTCACCCTCTCCTGGATTCTTTTGAGCAACCCGATGTTTTTTCCAGTCAGATTTGCCGATCCGGCTGTGGTAACGTTGGCGAGCGTACTCCAAGGTAGCTGGAGCCTCTCGATGACCCCCGACACGCCGTCATATGAGTCCTCTCCCCACGGTGTCCCTTCAGGGATTCCACGGCCAAAAACTCCTCCGTTATCTCAAACTTGTCATTAATCCCTCTGATAAAAATTAAAAGCTGAGCGGTGTCTTTTTTTGTCATTACTTTCGTCCAGTGCCAAGAAATATCATATAAATGACTCCGCTTTTTTGTTTAGCCTGCTAGCCAAGTCTTCGTCAATCATCTCAACACGGCGAGTCACCGTCCTGCGTGATGAGCTCATGTTTTCTAATTTGTTCTTCTCTCAGGACACTCTACCAGCACTCTTTGAGAAACTCCCCTTCGGAGAAAGGCTTTCTGGTCTTTGCTAATTTGAATGCCAGCAAATAACTTGGCTTCGTGCTTGATTCTTGGATGGCAGTTTGTCATATAAAGGTGTTTTGCTGATCCTGAAAACTACCCGCCGACCTCCGAGTGGTCGCCGTCCGTTCCCGCGTTGACTGGTTGTTAGCGCAATGAGCATGCTTGGTGGAAAAGTGACGGCTGATGTTGTATTCCTTTAAAATCTTAACAGTTTCTTGGTAAATCAGACACACAGCCTTCGAACGGACTTCAGTGGAAAAGGATTTAGTCGTCCGTTCCTTATTAAACACTCGGCGCTCGCTGTCGACTTTTCTTTTCTTTGGCCCGTTCATTGTTGCAGATGTGTTCAGAGCAGCAGCAGAGTGACAGCAGAGAGCAGCTCGGCCTAGTGCACCACCTGGGGGACCGCCAGGTATTACAGGACAAGGTCAAATGAATGCAGTCATAATTATGATATGATTTGATTTGGGCAATTCTGTACCAATCTTCGGGGGGGCCGGATTAAAAAGACCAACGGGCCGGATGTGGCCCGCGGGCCGTAGTTTGCCCACCCCTGCTCTACAAAAGGAGCAGATGCAGAAGCAACCCCTGTCCTCAAATTTGATCTGCTGAAAAAAGGCAAGATGACCTGCCCAGCAAGCAAAAAACACTCAGAGACCACGAGGGGACCACTTTTATTTTATTTTTTTCGTTCCCACGCCTGATGAAGACTAAAATAAGTCGAAACGTCGCGAGAGGCACAAGAATTGAAGACAAATTGTTCATTTTTTTTTATAAGACAAAACCACTTTCATTTTTTTTTTTTCGGGATCTGTACCCACCTACCCCCCCCCAAAAAAATACAAAATATATATACTTACCATGAACAGGGACTAATAAGCCCAAATGGGATCCTTGTCGGTCACCGTGGAGGACGAGATGGTACCCCGGTGACATGGACAGGAATACCCTAATTGGAAGCATGGGATACGAGGGAGAGGGGTTGGGGTGGGAGACCTGCCTGGGATGGACCGTGCACTCCCTCTCGCCCGTTTATTCGGACGGGAGGATCAGTTCCCCTACCCAACCCGAACACTCTTCGTTTGTTTCTATGGCAAGCCAGAAGTTCAACCATTTTCCCCCAAAACGGGGCGTGTATGTTTCCGAAAGTCAAAGTTCCCGTATACAGTATACAGTGAACCCTCGTTTTTCGCGGGGGTTACGTTCCAAATAGAAACCGTGATAGGCGAAATCCGTGAAGTAGTAACCTTTTTTTTTTTTTTACAATTATTATACAATGAAATACTCCATAATACATTGAAACCAAAGAACAAAACCTTTTTACAGGCCCAAGCATTTGTTTAACAAATAAAAGTACTGTATAAATGTTTTTTTTTTTTTACAAATAACTACTGTACTGTAAAATAATAATTTGAATCATCAATATGAACTGAAGGCTTCAAATTGCTGAGATCGGCACCGCCCCACTGCGACCCGAGTCACTGGATTAGAACGGGAGAAAATGAAAAATGATTATGAAAAAAAATACAAAGTACAGTCGGACAAATAGTGACTCACGTGTATTTCACTGCTCTTCTGACTGAGCCGCTGCATCCTGACTCCGCTCTGGAGCGGTTTTTTCTTCTAAAGCCCGCGGTGCAGGTGTGGTTTTTCGAGAGAAGAACAAGTGCAAGTGCCTTTGTCGGTGCAGAACGTTTTGTCGACATTATGGGTTTTAGAGAAACTTGAAATTGCAAGAGAATTTGCAAACTTAAATTTGGCAAGCTGTTTTACGTACGTGTACATATTAAACCGCAACGTTATTGACAAACAGGTAGAGAAGAAGCGGAGAGACTGTTTAGCCAATCAGAATGCAGAACACAATGCACGATGCAAATCCGTGAAGCAGCGAGACCGTGAAAGGTGAACCGCGTTATAGCGAGGGTTCACTGTACTGGCCTAATCTAGCACCACTGCTTTCGCACTCCGGTCCAGCAGGTGGCGGTAAAGCGCCGTGTGAGCAGGTTTGACAGCAACTAAAGTGTCCAAAGAAGAAGTGGAGGAATTTAACCGTCAGCTGAGCTGGCTGATGTGAAAATCTCTTATCATAGTACGTGATTTGAGAGCTTCACTACAGACTACTGGGATGGAGAATGACATTCTGGTCTCTCTTGAAGATTTAGGGTGAGTTAAAGAACGTAACAAGTCCGCCTCTGTATGAACTGGCGCTCCACTAAACCAGCCCGGTGCCGTCGTTCCTATTTTAGCTAGCGCCTTGTAACATAGCTTATTTTAGCTAAACGGCTAACTTACTGTCGTAAATAACGTCGCTCTGATGGTGATTTTTTTTCAGTGCTCCTATTGATTTACACACCGGTGTCAGGAGACCTACAGGTTGATTGTACATGTGTGTATAGCGCCAGACATGTTGCATGTCAGCACCACGTTCCTCCCTGTTAACCACGTACACACCTGCTCTCTTAAGTTCTGGTTCTGGAACTGAAAAATGGTTCAAGGTTAGTTACATGTAAGCCGAAGTATCTGCTAGCATCCCGAGATCCCGAGCCAGTCCACCTGCAGTATGTGTGTTTGGCAATAAGCAAGGATTCCTTAAATAACCCGATTTTAAAATGGGCTTTGGCTTGGCTGGCATGTGCGGTTGGTACTTGGCCAAAAGGCTTTAGATGTTCTTCTGGAACCGAACTCCAATATTACGGATCGTCACTGCCACGCTGTGCTGATAAGAGAGAAGAGTTGTGGTTTGAAATTGAGGTTTTTATATATGTGTATATGTGTGTGTGTAGGTACCAGGGCCCTCTGTTGGAGGAGGGATCTCTGGATTCGGCTGCTAGCGGAGGAGCAGCTTCTCCTGAGTTTACGAAGCTCTGTGCTTGGATCGTCTCAGAGATTCGACTCTACTGCAGACTGGAGGAAAATGTTCATGCCACTAACTGTAAGTTCTCTTTCATCTCAATGAACTAGAGTGGATCCTGATGCAGGGTTAGGATAACTTGTATAAAAGGAATACTTGCACATCCAATAGTTCTATGTTATTATTTCATTTTCTTGCAGGTTGAAGGTTGGCAAAGAAATGCTATACTTATAACATGTGCTATGGTTTAGGTTGAACAATCAGCTCTTAAATCAAAGTAAAAGGATTCAAATCTACATTTGGGCATTTTTAATAACTGTAAGCTCTAAATGACATCATGTGTTGAGTGTTCCTGTGCTGCTGCCTGTCCCAGGTCCGAGTGAGGCGGAGAGCTTCCAGCTGGAGATGAGCGGCCTGCTGTCGGAGCTTGCCTGTCCATACTCCGTCCTCACCAGCGGAGATGTCACCCAGAGGCTCCTCAACAGGACCGACTGTCTGCTGCTCATCAGTATGAAAACAGCACTCTGTAACAACATCTCTGTTGTCAGACAGTCAGACTAATCTTTTATGCTGCATTAACGTATCAGCTAACGAGATCTGTCTTCAGATAACTTATCAGGACAAGAGAAAACCCACGTTAATGCAGGGATTAGGTCAGGCCACAGACTGGATATAAAACCACAGACTGGATATAAAACCACAGACTGGATATAAAACCACAGACTGGATATAAAAGAGTTCGTAGCTTCCGGGTCTGTAAAATGGTTCTGATCCCGAAGTGTCTTCAGCTGCAATACCAGCGAGTGCCACTAGAGGTCGGCTCCAAAAAGCCTCCGGCTCCATAGACTCCCATTCAACTTCTCTCATCAAATCCAAAGTGAATAAAATATGTCCATCAGTTCTCTCGGTGGTGTTAGCTAAAGTCACTCCTTCTTATTAGTTTTCTGGAGGTCCATCTGAAAATAATCACTCATTCATTTGAAAAGAAGATTCAAGAAGACATGTTTTTGGGGACGTGTCTGTTTGATTGACAAGCCTGTGGTGCAGTCAGGTTACAGCTATCAGTGGGCGGGACGTAATGTCGGCAGGTTTCCAATCAGATCTGACCTAACTGATGGCTGATGATCGATAACATCACTGATGGTTGGATCAAATAGACAACCTTTGGAGGTGGTTTAGCTTTCATTATTGAGAGTCCTTGTTCTTGATTGACAGTAGTTAAGGAAGAGAGTGTAGGCTCTGCACTGCAGTGGATAATGTGTAAGTAGGCAGGGCTTCCTCAACTGTGTCAGAAATTACAAACAATATCAACTTAAAAAAAATGGATAAAACTAAACCCAGAGTAGACTTCGGTGAAACCAGCATCAGGTAGACAGTCTGTGTGTTCAGTAAACAGCTTCTCTACAGCCACCAGTTCAATTTGCAGTAAATCCCTCCTACTTCATGTACAGTTCAGCTGTCAATCACACAGGAGATATTGTTATTGTTTATTTAAAGGATGACAGTTAAGTAGGTGATCCATCAACGTGGCCCAGGACACATGTACGTTCTCGCTGCTGGAAGAATGAGGCCGTATGCGTCCCAGAACACCCACTGATGGGTCTGAGCACCTTGGATCTGAAGCAGACCCGGGTGCGTTCACAGCTGGCCGCGTGTGATCGGATCACCCAGGAGGGATGTGTATGTTGGGTGTGAACAGGGCCTCGGATCAGATGTCAGCAAGTACCCTCAAGATAAAGGCTATGAATGCACAGACCAATCAGATCACGTTAACACCAGGGGGAAATGGGGATATTGTAAGGTGCTGTGCCGGTAGCGACCACCAGGAGGCGGTACAAGCAGATCAGGTGTTTTAAGTTGTTTCAGTAACTACATGTTCTTCTTAGAATAATATTGTTCCATCGTAATATCTGCAACAAAGGTTAGAGGGGAGAGATGTGTGATCTCACACAGATTGTGTTCCAGGTGTTCAGGGGCTCTCAGGTCCGACACCTGTGGCAGATATTTCTTTTGTATTGCATGTGTTTTGTGTCGGTGTCAGTTTTAGCTGTTGGGTTGGAGTAGGTTGGGTCGCTTTCTCAATGATGTGCTGGATTTGGAAAGAAAGAAATCATTATTGTAGCATGTGAAACACCCTGGTTTGGTACTTTTACTCTGCCACTACCAAACTTAAAACTGCTGCATCGTTTTTTTCAGAGTTTAGTTGATTTTCTATGCCAGATGTGACATTAGTGAATGTTGTGGAACTTCTGTCTTTTTTCTTTTTTTTTAACTCACTGTTTATTTAGTTTTCAACAACATAACAACATGCATTTCCAGGCAGTTACTTTCTTTGTCCATTTTTCAACTGTATATAGTCTTGGTACACATGATATTCAGGTACAGTGTACAACACATAGAGAGAACAACAAACATTTAAATGGTGCTCACTCCAAGAGAAAAAAGAAGGGGAAATAAGAATAAATAATTGATTACATACATAAATAAAAATAAAACAAGGGATGAAAAAGTAATAATTGTCCACTCCTGAATTTAGTATCGTAGGTGCTATATATGATTTTCAGAGAGGATAGTGTATAATGTGTGTGTATAGAGAGAGTTAACAGATAATAGTTCAGCCCGAGGGCCGAGCAACATACAGTGGTAACCCTCATTGTATTAATAATGCTGCGATAGGACCCCATCGTTTAGTAAAGATAGACTTTTGGAGCCTTAATGAATATGTGATTCGCTCCATTTGATAGATGTCCCATAATTTTTGGATCCATATATTGTATGTGGAGGGGATTCGATCCGGTTTTAACCATCTGATAGTTATAAGTTCTCTGTCTTAAAGTTGGTTGACCTCAGTGTTGCTTTTTTCACAATGACATTTTGCTCTGTGAAAAAATAAATATATATATTATACCTTTTAGACTGGCAAGCTGGTAATAGTTTAATCCTCGTTTTTTAGCCCATGAGTAAAAACAAGTGTTTAAATGCTGAACGATGATGCACCACCTTCACATGGGAAAACAGACATTTCCCACTTAATTCTGTCAGCTAACTCCACTTTAAACTGTTGAATGTCCCACACAACATTCAGAGCTGCTGTGACTTGTTTCACGTCTGCAGTTGTTTTCGGTCTTCTCTCGATCAGCCGTGTTTCTAAGAGTCAAGAAGAGCATCGTGTAGAGACGGTTAAATGCTTAACTTCTCCCCATAAACTCTTTACTCATGCAGATATTCTGAATGGTTAAACACGGGTGTAGCTCATGACATGACAGCAAAGTGTGTTAGTCCAACGGCTGTTGCACTGTGCATGCTGACTTACTCGGCACACACAAAGATAGCCGGACTCTACATGTGTGCAATTTGAACTGGCCAGAACCTGCTGAGCAGCTCTGATACAGCTGCTCCCACTGAATGGAAACACTAAATCCTCAGTACATTTTGTCCTCCGTCAGTCCCAGCGAAGTTCATCCAGACATGATTACTACGTCCTAAATGTGGGGGGAAAAGCAAGAAAGACAGGCTGCGTTACTTTATGAAACTGCTATTTATGGAAAGTAAGAAGAACAAAATGAACTGCATGAGTGGAAGACGCAGAAGATCGGATCCGTCTGTTTTACAGAAACGTTCAGGTTTATATCACAGGAAGCTCAGTTTTATGAAGGAAATGTTGTGTCTTTATTATGTAAGCAAAAAAAAAACATTTTGAAAGAAAATTTCTCAAACTGCAACTCAAAATAAAGTTTGGCTCTAACAATTTTGTTAGTTTTAGTCAGATTGAAAAGGTTTTTTTTTATTTAAAAGCAAAGGTTTTAATTCAGTGACCAAAACTGTAAAAGCAAATTTGTTTGCAATGCAAATAATTATATTCTGTTTCTATATTTTTGCTTACAAACTTGATTTTTAATTGCAGTTTGAGAAATTTGCTTTCAAAACATTTTAGTTTTTTTTCCCTTGCATAATAAAGACACAAAAACATCTTCATAAGTTTTAGCCATAAAATATTCTACTACATTACAACAAGCTGACTTTGGATTTCAACAGGAGTCTTGAGGGACAGACAGATCCATCTGATAGGCCGGGAGCAGGATCATTGATCTTTCAGGGGATTAGTAATCAGACTGCACATCAACCAACAACTGATTTGGCAGAAATGTGGCTCAAGATCAGTTGGTGGCGATTCAGTCTGAGCTCCATACGATATCCTCCCTGCTGAAATAAAAGACATCATCAGTGTTATTAGTCACATCTGTGTGCCACAAGAAAACTGCTTTTTTTTGGTAATTATTTCTGTCATCATGTTTCATTATGTAACAGCAGTAAGATTCAAACCTATTTCCATTTCTCTAATGCAGCCTTTCTGGTGTCAGAGTTGGAGGCGTCGAGGATGATCCTGGTCAACAAGCCCCAGAAGAAAGCTGAGGAGTCCGGCAGCCCCGTGTTCCAGGAGCTGAAGGGCATCTGCGTGGCTCTGGGCATGTCCAAGCCTCCCGCCAACATCACCATGTTTCAGTTCTTCAGTGGCATTGAGAAGAAGGTGAGTTGGGCCGGTGTCACAGGAAGGATGTATGCACTCACAACATAAACGGCATCTAGTCAGGTTTTAGCCTGTATTTCAAGCGAGCTGTGGAACTACTATACTACACAGTAATAGGACATTATATAATATAAGCTGCCGTTAACCATTAGAACCCGATGAATGCAAAGTGTCTTCAAATTCACACACATCCTATGAAACTGCACCACGGCAGCTTTTCTAAAGTGTCTGTTCCTTCTCTGTGACGAAGCGCTGCAGAGAAAATCAGCTTCAGAGTTGCAGCAAGTTTAATCATCGTTCCACTCATGAAGTTCTGCCTCCATCTACTCTGAACTGAAGAAATCCAGAAGTCCTGATCTCTGAATATCAAAATAACCAGCAGAAACGAGCCTCTGATGATACCACTCGTTTCTCTGGAGCACAAAGAGTTTTCACATTATCCCGTTTTAAAATCACAGCTGACCTCTGTACAGTCTCCAACGTAGAGCTGACATTACCTCCCGCTTTGTAATAATAATAATGATGATAATAATAATAATAACAACATATTAGTGGGCCTACACTACAGCTGAGTTATCAGCACATATCATGTCCTGAGTGTGAGTCCCTGTTTGGGTCCCTGGACACCCGAAGTCATTCATGACATTTATTTTCCTTCCATGTTTTCAAACTGCTGAGTCATGCAGTGTCCCACAAACATGATTCAGATATTAACAAATTCTAGACAATCTCCTCCACACAACTATAAAAAGATATCTCTACTGACAGTATTTTATGGTGAGATACATGTAAAAACATAACAATTTTATAAGACAAAACATATAAAGGCTAATATAAAGAAACCTCTAATTATTATCAAATTGAATGATGAAAGATTTGGATAGCCTGCACTGTCTTGATAAAACCAAGATATACCATGAATGGTTAGCTGCAACAATAGTAAAGGTATGATCTTAAAAGTGAAGGTAGTAAAATCACCCTGAAAATAGTCTACAGGGTTCAAAGGGTTAAATGCTGCAAACACATATCTTGTATCTGCTGTCAAGTATAACCTGATTTTAGAAGTGTCCATCCGTGCATTTATATCTGCATGCTCTCTTTATTGGTCTCAGCTGAAAGAAGCCCTCAGTCGAGTCCCACCACATCATGTCGGAGAGCCTCTGCTGAAGAAGCCCCTCGGACCCGTGCACTTGGTAAACACTGTCAAACCACTACCGTTCAGTCAGGGAACTCCGCAGGCAGCAATAACCCTCTTTTCTTCTCTTTTCCGTGTTTTTTTCCTCTCTGCCAGGAAAAAATTGAAGCTATAAACCAAGCCCTAGTAAATGAGTATGAAGTGAGAAGGAAGATGTTGTTGAAGCGTCTGGATGTGACGGTGCAGTCCTTCGGGTGGTCCGATAGAGCAAAGGTACGTGGCAACTTAAATCTGATGAAGCACAACTTAAGCCTTTCAAACAGGAAGATGATGTGTTTAGTCTCTTTAACCTCGGAGTTTATCAACCATCGAGTTCAATGGAGAAGTGAAAAAGGCCGAACGTACACACTGAAAATTATCCGGTGTGGAGTTACTTCCTGTCATTGTGTTCACACACACTGAAGCCATGTTGAATGTTTCACCATCTCCAGCTGGTTGGATAATTCCGCACTCTGTCATGTTACATGTTTCATGCATGTTGCACAGATGATCACCGTGTTGTGGAGAACACAGCTGCATCCTCTCTAGATTAATAGTATCAGAAACAAGACACTTTGATTCAAGTAAACAGCTTGCTGTTGTTGGATTGATTGGTGATTGTTCCATTTTCCATAAGAAATCAATTATTCGCATAGTCTATAATATCAAAGACTGAAAAATGTGACATCTGACACATGCTGTGTTCCAGAGAACGTACTTCCTCTAGTACCCGAACAAATAGTTCTCTTCCATGTTCGGACTCTTACTATGTCTTCATCTCGACAGTCATGTTGTTTCAGATCACACTGCTCACACACTGCACTCCACAAACACACTGATTCTTCTGTCCAGCAGCAGCAGTGGAAAAGAAACACTTTGTGTTCAGGAACAGCTGCAGCTTCCTCACACGCTTTTAATCTGAAAATCCTTTACGTCGGTGGCCCCGCCCCTTCCACTACGGAGCCAAGATGGCAACCGTTTAGGGGGGAAAGCGTCCAGAGTTTCAAACTTGTCTTTTTCTGCAGCGTTCTGAGTGCTTCATCCTGGAACTGGTAGTGTTCTGATGTTAGTGTTAGTACACAAGTAGAACATCTGGAACACAAGTAGAACATCTGGAACACAAGAACAACATCTGGAACACAAGTAGAACATCTGGAACACAGGTAGAACATCTGGAACACAGGTGGAACATCTGGAACACAAGTAGAACATCTGGAACACAACACTGGTCTAAGATATTTGGTTTATTGTAAAGTGAGGGAACAACTTTAATTAATCGATTCATAAAATAGTTGCTGATGCGTTTGAGTTGCTGAATCAGCTGATTGTTGCAGCTGTGGTTTGATGACCGTCTGAGTTCTATAGAGACACTGATGATTCTCCTCTCACCATCTCAAAGCGATTCTTGTTCAAAAACCTGCTAAAAACCAAACACGGTGAAAACACATTTCAGATTTTATTGTTGTGTTCTTCCTATTTTCTCTTCATATGTGACTCGTATGCTTCGCGTGTTGTTGTCCTGTGTTCCTGCAGACGCATGCTGAGAAGTTAGCGAAGGTCTACCAGCCGCTGCGTTCAGCCCTCGGCGCCAAAAGTAAAATCTCTGCCGCCCACCTTCTTGCTGCTCGACAGGACTTCTCCAAAATCCTCCGCACAAGCAGTGGCAAGATAAGAGAGAAAACGGCATGTGCCATTAATAAGGTGGGTTCATCAGTGTCGTCACACCTTCTTCTTTCATATGTTCTTTATAGTCTGGATTCATCTGGTTTCATGAATGTTTGGAGTGTTGTTGAAGTGCATGTTTTATTTAATATGAATAAATATTGTAGTTTATGGAGCCTCCAGTGTTCATACAGACGGGGAAAAGTAACATCAAAGCTGAGATCGGACTTGGCTCACAGGCTTCACTGTTTTATTTCAACACGTCTCCTCCTCAGGTTCTGATGGGCCGCGTGCCGGACCGGGGGGGCCGGCCCTGTGAGATCGAGCCGCCGCCCCCCGAGATGCCCTCCTGGCAGAAGCGTCAGGATGCTCCCCAAGGCGGAGGACACTATGGGGGGGGTGGGCATGGAGGTGGCGGCGGCAGGGGGGGCTACGATCACTACTCCCAAGGTGGGCGCGGAGGCTACGAGAGAGGAGGAGGCGGAGGAGGAGGACATGGAGACAGGGGAGGTAGGGGAGGAGGTGGAGGCGGCAGAGGGGGGAAGGTGCAGGGAGGCTGGGGAGATGGGGTGGGGGCAGGGGGAGGAGGGAGAGGTGGCTACAACCAGAGCCACCATCAGGATGCAGGAGGTCATCAGGGAGGAGGAGGGAGAGGAGGTTACGGAGGAGGAGGAGGAAACAACCTCGGAGGCTTCCAGGACCCGGGATACCATGGAGGAGGAGGAGGAGGTGGTGGTGGAGGTGGTTACCATGGCAATTATCACCAAGACGGAGGCTGGCATCAGGAGAGAGGCGGGGGACGAGGAGGTCGGGGGGGTAGAGGCAGAGGAGGCAGAGGAGGAGGAGGAGGTGGCTGGGGAGGGAGAGGGGGACAGAGTTTTAACCAAGGAGGACAGTTTGAACAGTTCTTCCAACATGGCGGTCAGAACTACAACCAAGCTGGCTTCAACCAGGGCCGACACTACACCAGTTGAAGACGCAGCACGGCATCACAGCAGAGTCCACCTGAACGCGTCACTCCTCCTTCTCCTCCTCCTCAGGCTGCAGTGTGGTTGGAAGTTGACTGAAGTGTTAAAAGAGGAGTATACACTCTACCGACTGTTCTGCAGTAATTATCATACACAGACCGGTTCTGCTGGAGTTCTGCTTCATCCCGCTGTGTTTTCTTTGCTTCATTATTACGACTCTTCATGCCAACAGCTCTGCTGGTTAGCAGTCGATTAGCTGACTGCCAGCTAGCAGGTTAGCTGGACTCTGCTGTTTTGACCTCTTATTGATGCCTAATTAGCCTTATATTGGATATCGGTTTTGAAAACAGGAAAAAGTTCCTTAAAATTTCAGTGTTGGTGCACCTACTGTGTATCTGACATTAGAAATGCACATCATTATCACGTGTCGGGTTCTTGAAATTCTTACAGCGTCATTGAATTTGATGATTACTTGAATACAGGTTATTTTTTTCCAGTCCTCATTTTGTTTCGGTAGATTTGACTGGGATCTCCTTTGTTATCTATTTAAAAGATGTCATCTTGTACTGCTCATGGAAGATTGTATGCATACAGATATGGATGTTGGAAAGTTTGCATGGATGTGTGAATGAGCAATAAAAGCTGAAACGAGAATATTATCACTTTCCATTCAGTCGTCTGATTAAATCAGGAACTGTCAAATTCTCCAAGTGGCCAGACAGCTCATTTCAGTTTGTATTGTACAAAAGACGGATATCTGCATATTCATGAAAAAAGCAAGCAAATCCACAGCTGACAATAATTGACAACCAATGTACAGCTATATATATATATATATATATATATATATATATATATATGATAAATACACAGTAAATAGTGGTAGCAGCCAGTCAACAGTGTTTGCTACATTAACTAAAAGACAAACCGGTATTGAATGACACAAACATGAACTGTTCATTCATAACTTAAAGCAAAACATAAGCATTTATTTTCTAGCTTTAGTGGTTTAGTACTAAACTAATAGTCTTGACCAAAGATGTTTTAATTCATATCTTTTGTAGTGTATTAAATACAAAATAATAATGAGCTCTAGCATATGAAAGTGATGGTTTGAAACATTTAAAGTCACTTAAAGCGTCCGACCAAACGTAGACCTTTATTTTGAAATATTTGCTCCGGATGTTTTTCGTGTGTTCCTGGTGCACTTTCCGGTGGCGGCGATCATCGGTGAGCCACACCGTGAGATCAGAGAAGAGTCAGAAACATCACATTGGCCATAAGCGTGTCGTTTTATTTAGACTTCTTCACCGGTGTCGTTGAAGTTACCGTCCCTCGTGAAGACGGCCATGTACCGGCTGGAGAAACGGGCGTACGGACCGCCGCCGCCGCCGTTCGGACCCCCGCCGCCCCACGGCCCTCCTTTCAGACTCGGGGGGCCGTTCTCTGTCCCTCCTCCCGGGCACCTGCCTCCCCGAACCTGCGGACCATTTCCGACCACGGCACCGGAGAGGCGGAATCAGTACGACCGGCCGCCGAGGGCGCCTTTCATCCACGTACGTACCCCGGGTTAGGGTTAGCATCCTTTCAATATTGCTGTAATATTGATATTAAGATATTTGGTCAGAGATGTGATACCTGATACCTTATTTTTGTTACATATCACACTAAAGTTATTGACTTTTTATAAAGAGCCCTTGTACATCCGCTATGGTCTTTGACCTGAAAGGTTCATATGTATTATAATATTCATAATTATTTTCTCATTATTATATAATCACCTAAAACAAAGACTTGTACCTTATAAATCGTCCTTCATATCTCCCACCACGAAGCAGGTGAGGGGAGGTTTCAATCGGTTGCAATCTCCACCTTCGCCACTAAATCGTACACACTGCAAAAGAAAGACAATATGTTGTTGTTTGAATAATTTCCTTTCTGCTGCATTGAGTTGTCACTTTTCTGCCTCCTCGGCTCTCTGTGTGTTTGATGAAGGTCGCTCCGCCTCCTCTTCACACACATGGAGCGAAGAGCAGAGACACGTTAAATCCACTCCAGTTTACCGCAACAACACCGACGGTTCCGTTACTGTAAATAAAAACCAACATTAATGTATTAATGAACAAGTGGGGGACCCGAACTTTAGAAAATCTGGCCGAAATATCCCCGATTCAGCTGATAGTGGCAAGAAATTGACCTTGTTGATGGTAGACCCTGCTAGTCCTGACTGGACTATCCCACCTTCCCAAAGCCGTCAGACTACTGGAAACACTGTCATAGAAACTGAAGCATAACATGTTGCAGCTTTGTGCCGGATACTTCAACAGCTGGACATCAACAGAAGTGATGTTTTAGTCCTGGATGTTCTCCAGTTAAACAGCAGCTCTGGCTTCATGCTGGCTGTCAGGTCGCTTTTTGTTCCAACCACAGACCAAATGTAAAGGTGGAAGACTGCAGTAGTTACTGGGGGCTGGAGCACGTGGCAACCATCAGTGAGGTCATCAACCATCAGTGATGTCATCATCCAGCAGTGATGATGTCATCGTTGGTTTGTGAACGTTATGAAGCCTCCAGTTCAGATTCTGTCCGTCACCATCTTTGCTAGTTCGGAGCGGTTTGGAGCAGGAAGTGACCATATTTGGACGAGCTGGGGGAGGAGCCAGCGGTGGATCTGACCGATCTGATTGGAAACCTGACGATACTACGTCCCGCCCACTGATAGCTGTAACCTGACTGCACCACAGGCCTGTCAATCAAACAGACACGTCCCCAAAAACAGGTCTTCTTGAATCTTCTTTTCTAATGAATGAGGGATTATTTTCAGATGGACCTCCAGAAAACTAATAAGAAGGAGTGACTTTAGCTAACAACACCGAGAGAACTGATGGACACATTTTATTCACTTTGGATTTGATGAGAGAAGTTGAATGGGAGTCTATGGAGCCGGAGGCTTTTTGGAGCCGACCTCTAGTGGCACTCGCTGGTATTGCAGCTGAAGACACTTCTGCATCAGAACCATTTTTCAGACCTTTCTTTGATTTCTCCAGTGCATTTAACACCATCCAACCACTGCTGCTGAGTGAGAAGCTGCGGGTGGTGGGGGTGGACACGTCTGTAGTTTTATATCCAGTCTGTGGTTTTATATCCAGTCTGTGGGCTGGAGACAAACCACAGAGGTCCCGCCTCTTGTGTGTGTGGCCTAAATGTGAGCACATTAGCCCAGCTGATGCCATCTTGACTGTCTTAAACTGTCATGTACACGAAACATTTTTGTTGCTAAAAAAGAATTAGTAACTGCTACCTGTTTAGCTTGCTAGCTACATATCAACTGCTTTTCCCATGCAGTGGTTGTGCTCTTAGCTTTCTAGCATTAGCATGAACACTAAGTTACTGATTAATTTAGCCTTGCAAACATACATGACTTATTGAAAGAAGTGTGAAAGTGTTCCAGATCCCTGACGACACCTGTTAGTATCGTTTCCTGTAGAATATGAACTGATTGTTTTGTTTCTTAACCACTACTTTATTCAGAACAGCTGCCAATCATGACCACTTTCACCCTTTTTTATTTTTGAGTTGCTTTATTGTGTCAAGTCTCTCTGATTTGTTTCATTGGGTTTGATGAGGTTTTGACTCGTGTTTAAATGTGCTTCAAACAAACGGACATTTCTGAACTTGTACAGCATCAAATATCGAACCAAAAGAAACTTGGCAGAAGAATGAACAAACATCAGTGAGGAAATGTACTTTAATTTACAGAAACTGTAAACTGTGACTCTAGTGTTTATTTCATAATAACTGTATCTACTAAACAAACAACTTTAACTGTAGGTTTTGTTTTTCATAGTTATATTAGAAGTTATACGATATTCATTACTACAACGACAAGCGGTGACATTACTCCCACACGGCCGTTACTTTGTTTCCGTTAGTTTGTTGACATTAGTTTGTTGACGTTAGTTGGTTGCCGTTACTTTGTTGCTGTTAGTTTGTTGGTGATACTTTGTTGCCTTTGCTTTGTTGCTGTTAGTTTGTTGCCGTTACTTTGTTGCTGTTAGTTTGTTGGTGATACTTTGTTGCCTTTGCTTTGTTGCTGTTAGTTTGTTGCCGTTACTTTGTTGCTGTTAGTTTGTTGCCGTTAGTTTGTTGCCATTATTTTTTTGCCAATAGCTTCAATTTCAATTCAATTTTATTTATATAGCGCCAAATCACAACACAGGTTATTTCATGGCATTTAACACATAAAGTCTTTACAATATTATACAGAGAAACCAACAATTCAACAATTCCCACATCAGCTAGGAGGGAAAACTCCTTGTTAAAGATGCTGTAAAGTAGAAATGAAAATGAGTTTTAAGTTCATCACACCACAGAAGTATGGGTTGTTAACTACCCATCCAAATTTGAATGAAAAAAACCAGACAAGTTTGTTAAATTAGGCTTTGAAATAGTGAGAAAATCATCAGTCTTCTCTGCTCTGAGACTGGGGGGGCGTGTCCTGAAGGAGCTGAAGCTCCGCCCCCTCGCTGGAAGGTGTTCAGTGTTCTGTATGACAGTCCTGTGGCTGCAGTTCTTTTCCCCACCAAGCGGTCCGTCTGACATTCAACCTCTCGGTGACTTTATGCATGATGTCCCACTGGTCCTCTGTCTGTCTGGTGGACGGAGCAGCCTGCTTTATGAAAACAATAGAATCAGAATTAATTTGTCCAATGACTGAAATATACAGATGCATATAAATGAAGCTTGTCCCCCTGATCTGCAACACAGGAGTCAAACTGGACAACAGAGACAGCAGACAGTGAGTCTCCAACTACTTCTAATGAACTGCATTACAATAGTGGAGATAATAAGAGAGGAGGAGTTGATTTAGTTCTGTAACGACTGCAACATGAACAACGCTGCATTATATCACATGTTAATTCATTACATCACATCAATTCATTACATCACGTCAATTCATTACATCAAATCAATTCATTATATCACGTTAATTCATTACATCACATGTCAATTCATTATATCACACGTCAATTCATTACATCACATCAATTCATTACATCACAATAACTCACCTCTGGCAAAATCCATCACACAACAATATCATTGTTGTTTGTGTTTCTTGGTTGTTTGTATATAATATATATAGATATATACTGTACTGTATATACTGTGCATTTTATATTTTATACTTTATATTTAATATTTTTTACTGCTATTTTATTGCTTTATTTATTATTATTCTATTATTATCTTATTGCTTCCTGTATGCTGCTGTAGCGAAAAAAATTTCCCCTCTGGGATTAATAAAGTAACTACCTAACCTAACTTAACCTAACATCAATTCATTACATCACACGTCAATTCATTCCATCACATCAATTCATTAAATCACACGTCAATTCATTACATCACGTCAATTCATTAAATCACACGTCAATTCATTACATCACACATCAATTCATTAAATCACACATCAATTCATTAAATCACACGTCAATTCATTAAATCACACGTCAATTCATTACATCACACGTCAATTCATTACATCACTTCAATTCATTACATCACATCAATTCATGAAATCACACATCAATTCATTATATCACATCAATTCATGAAATCACACATCAATTCATTACATCACGCCAATTCATTACATCACATCAATTCATTACATCACATCAATTCATTACATCACATCAATGCATTACATCACATCAATTCAAACTTTGAACCTGCTCAGGTCGAGCCGAAAGTCTTTCTCTTCTACTAATGTCCCTCCACCTCCTCCTCCTCCTCCAACTTCTCCTCCACCTGCTCTCTGCAGCCTCCTCCACATGCAGTCGGGCTCGTTTATCCGGACCGGTACCGGTACATGTAACCGAGAGGGTCGGTGATTGTAACATTACACCGGAGTACAAAAACAACAACCCTCATTAATGTGAGGACCAGATCTCCTCTGGTCCATGTTCACCATCACCCTGACATGTAAAATACAGAGTTACATATATTATAGTTTCTTATCGGAGTTATATTGAGACACATAAAACAATCCGCGGTTATCGGAGCATTTTCCTCTGAACTCTGCTACGAGCTCAATAGAAGCTAATTAGCACGTTAGCTCCCATTTCATGAAAATAAAGTTATTCTACACCGAATAGTGAGGTAGATAGGTAGTTGTGACGTAGATCGGTTGTTGTGACGTAGATAGGTTGTTGTGACGTAGATAGGTTCTTGTGACGTAGATAGGTTGTTGTGACGTAGATAGGTTCTTGTGACGTAGATAGGTTGTTGTGAAGTAGATAGGTTGTTGTGACGTAGATAGGTAGTTGTGATGTAGATAGGTTGTTATGACGGAGATAGGTAGTTGTGACGTAGATAGGTAGTTGTGACGTAGATAGGTTGTTGTGAGGTAGATAGGTAGTTGTGATGTAGATAGGTTGTTGTGACGGAGATAGGTAGTTGTGATGTAGATAGGTTGTTGTGAGGTAGATAGGTAGTTGTGAGGTAGATAGGTTGTTGTGACGTAGATAGGTTGTTGTGAGGTAGATAGGTAGTTGTGACGTAGATAGGTTGTTGTGAGGTAGATAGGTAGTTGTGAGGTAGATAGGTAGTTGTGACGTAGATAGGTTGTTGTGACGTAGATAGGGTGTTGTGAGGTAGATAGGTAGTTGTGACGTAGATAGGTTGTTGTGAGGTAGATAGGTTGTTGTGAGGTAGATAGGTAGTTGTGATGTAGATAGGTTGTTGTGACGTAGATAGGTTGTTGTGAGGTAGATAGGTAGTTGCGACGTAGATAGGTAGTTGTGACGTAGATAGGGTTTTGTGAGGTAGATAGGTTGTTGTGACGTAGATAGGTTGTTGTGACGTAGATAGGTTGTTGAGACGTAGATAGGTAGTTGTGATGTAGATGGGTTGTTGTGATGTAGATAGGTAGTTGTGAGGTAGATATGTTGTTGTGACGTAGATAGGTAGTTGTGAGGCAGATAGGTTGTTGTTACGTAGATAGGTAGTTGTGACGTAGATAGGTTGTTGTGACATAGATAGGTTGTTGTGACGTAGATATGTTGTTGTGACGTAGATATGTTGTGACGTAGATAGGTTGTTGTGACGTAGATAGGTTGTTGTGACGTAGATATGTTGTGACATAGATAGGTAGTTGTGACGTAGATGGGTTGTTGTGACATAGATAGGTTGTTGTGACGTAGATATGTTGTTGTGACGTAGATATGTTGTGAGGTACATAGGTAGTTGTGAGGTAGATAGGTAGTTGTGAGGTAGATAGGTTGTTGTGACGTAGATAGGTTGTTGTGACGTAGATAGGCTAGCTTTTAGCCCCGACTAAAAAAACCTGAGCTGAAGACGGGTGAGAAACTGTTTAACGGTCTAACTCCACATTTCAGTGTGACAAAGTTTTCAAACTTTGCACATGCTTTCAGCAACTCATTTTACACATATATAATGTACTGAGAAGCAAATCTTGGAATTTGCTTTACAGCATCTTTAATAGAGAAAAACCTCCAACAGAGGGAAGAAAAACTCCCTTTAACAGGAAGAAACCTCCGACAGAACCAGGATCAGAGGTGGGCGGAGCATCTGTTAACAACCAGGATCAGAGGTGGGCGGAGCATCTGTTAACAGAACCGGGCTCAGAGGTGGGCGGAGCCTCTGTTAACAGAACCAGGATCAGAGGTGGGCTCAGAGGTGGGCTCGCATTATTCTGAAGGTGATGCATTAAACGGACATCTGTGAATAGTGGCTCCAGTAAAAACCTGGGTTACACTCTCCCCCTCTAAACTTCATGAAAACTAAGTAAACTGAGTACTGTAATGTGTAATATAATTTAATTTTTTTTTTTTAAATGGATCGCATAAAATCTGTATAAAATAAACATGGAAGTCAAGGCACACATTTTAAAAGCTTGTGATCAAAACTCAGTTGCGCTGCGTTCACTGTCTCTGAGCCGTTTGATATATTATGTTACATGACGAACTGATGCAGATTAGGATTTAGATTAATAATACCCGAAAGAAGCAGATTATATATAACACGGTTCCTCTATAGACTTCTGTTTTCCGTTCTAACGGGTTTGGAGTTGTTTGGTCTGAATGTGACTTCACCTGTTCGTCCTGTCGCACCTGAAGACGGACAGCGCCGTCAAATTTGTCACCACATCGTGGATTTGAAGCTTATATGCAGTTTTTGTACCTGCTCTACATCTACACGGGTAAGTTAACAGAAGCATGATATGTTGCTTTTAAAGAAAAATATCATAGTTTGTTTGATCGCAGTGCATTTTCCATATTATATAACTGAACATTCATCTAACCTGAAAAACTTTCCTAATTGGGAAGCTGAGCCGTTATAACTTTAAGGCATTAGAATTTGGGGATTAGTTTATGTCAGTTTTATGAAATCAATTACAAATTGATATATATTTGTTTTTATTAATATATGTTTAATAATGTTTAATGATCTCCACATTGTTTCTCGTGTTGCAGGGTAAAACTTAATTATTCAAGATTTTGTCAGAGCACTGGACCGTGAAGAAGTGTTTTAAAAATCATCCTTTTGCTGGAAAAAAAAAAGAAGAATGTTGTCAATGCACAGAAGAAAAATGAGATTACACCATATTGATGTTCCTCTGAAGGAGAGGATCTGACAAATGAATACATGTGAATGTAAAAGGTGTAAACATGAAGAGTAACCAAGGAAAGTGAGATTATTTTGGAGTTGTACAGTTCTCACGTGGAGACATTTAGGTTTCTGTGCATCCTTTCAATGCATAATTGCATTCCTGTAATGAAATTATTGAACAGAATGTTTGTTTTTTATTTAAATTCATTTATAATGTTGCATCTATCTGGCTTTTCCATTTTTACACATTTGTTCTTTTGATTTGTGAGGTGTTGTACATAATCAGTGCTTCATTTAATGTGCATTCTTTGGTACAAATGGATTATTTCCTAGTTTTGCTTGGAAATGATTGCATGCAGCGTGTAAATATTGCTCTTTGTGTACGGCGATACTCTTGCAGCAACAGAAAGTGACTCGACAGCAAATGAACAGAAGTCTTCTGTTTTATGAGGAGTTCTGTGTGGTTGAGCCGGAACAGACAATGAAGACCAGAACATCCAAACAGGCTTTTAAAGTAGCATCAAAAACAAACATGAGACCCACTTGGTGAATAATTACAGCTTTGGAATGCTATTAAGTTTCACTTGCATCTGTGGAAAGTTTACATCGAGTGACATGGTTGTTCATTGTCAAAGTTATGTTTTAGACCAAATGAGTAAAAATTTTAATGGATTTAATAATCCAGATACGCTTTCAGTTTTATGTGACAAAAGTGTGACCTGAGCCTGTCTTCATGTTGTTGTTATCTGTGCTGGCAGCATGACTCCGAAGGTCCCGTCACACCACCCTTGTGTCGCGTAGTGTTTTAGAAGCTTGGTGACGTAGACACCACCCACAGGGATATTTGGTAAATTTCTGGAGCAGCCACACAAAATAATACAAAGCTTGTGACCTTGGTGACTTTCAGTAGATTTGCTTCACAGTCTTGAGCAAATCCAGTAATTCTGGTAATTTCTTTGGAATTACTTGGTTTGATGTCAGAATGCTGGTGTGAAGTGATGATGATAGACCTGTCAGTCCTTTTGTTCCACAACTTTTCCTCAGAGTGAAATATTTTGACAGCTATTAGACAGATTGTCTGACATGAATGAGAAATTGTCTCAAAATGTTTTTACAATACAATCCCGTTTCCATAAAAGTTGGGACGCTGTGTAAATTGGAAATACAAAATAAATTTGATAATCATATAAACCCATCTTTAATTGAAAATAGAACAAAGACAACATATCAAATGTTGAAACTGAGAAATATTATTGTTTTATGAAACAAATATGCTAATTCTGAATTTGATGGCAGCAACACGTCTCCAAAAAGTTGGGACAGGGTCAACAAAAGACTGGAAAACACTGGATTCTCTGAATCTTTTAATGATATTATGAACCGTAGACGATGAAATCCACTAATTCTTTGTAGTTTTACGTCGAGGAACATTATTCTTAGATTGTTGAACTATTTTCCAACAGTCTTTCAGAGTGGTGAACCTCTCCCCATCTTCACTGCTGAGAGACTCTGTCTCTCTGAAATCATCTTTTTATACCCAATCATGTTACTGATCTGTTGCCGTGGTAACCTGATTAGTTGTCAGATGTTCCACCAGGTGTTTTTTTTTATTCTTTACACAACTTTTCCAGTCTTTTGTTGATCCTGTTCCAACTTTTTTGAAACATGTTGCCGATATCAAATTCAAAAAGAACATATATTTTAAATATAAATATATAATATTTTTTATTTTCAACATTTTATATGTTGTCTTTGGGCTATTTACAATTAAATATGGGTGTATGAGATTTGCAAACCATAGCATTTTGTTTTCATTTACATTGTACATAGCGTCTCAACTTTTTTGGAAACGGGGTTGTAAGTTTTAACTCTAGATGAAGTTAGGGTTTTACATTTCCACACCCACACGACACTTACACATGTCTAACATGTATGGTCCACATTACATCATGTATTTAATTTACAGTATATGTATACCAATGGGTTTGTCTTCCTTTGCTGTTTTTTGTTCTGTCACAAAAATACTATTTCAGAGAACATAGAAAACCTTTGTCCTGTCTTCCTTTAAGCTCCATTTTGTCTTTACTTTGGTCTCGGATTTCGGCACAGGCAACATGCTACACATTTGACACAACTTTGCATCAAATATTGCCAACAATAGGAAATGCTTGACATACAATGCCTTTTGATTCGGCGTGCGAAAACAAGCACACACAGTAATCTGGAAAAATAAATAATCTCCCTTTTTCTTTGGAAATTGTCAGCTTTTTAAAAAAATATCTGGTTAAGTAAGCATTTGACACTTTTTGAAACTTTCATAATCTAAATTAAAAAAGACGTGAGTCACATGGAAAAAATAAGTACACCCATACAATTACTACACCCTTAAAATTCATGAGATTAGAGTCAGGGATTCCAGATCAGCCTCAGGTTGTGACAGATGGTCTTATCTAAGGCCATCTTCAGACTGCAGGCAAATCAGATTTTCTTCTCAAATCAGATCTTCAGGACTGACTGTCTGCACTGTTATTTTGCAAGTAAATAGATCAGATTTGATGTGTCCAGACATCACCAATCTATCTCCATGGGTTGCTATGGTAATGACGTACGCCTAGCTATGCTGGTGACGCAGCTTTCCAACACAGAAGCTGCAGTAGACAGTTTTATTTTGGCTTCAGTCCGTGGACTGTTGTTATCGTTGTCCTCTACAGCGTGAAAATCAACACGCTCTGCTAGCGGTAGCAGAGATTTTGCTCACTGTCTTTCTGAAAATGACGTCATCACTGTGTGTCACGTTGCGTGTGACGCAACAAATCCGATCTGAGCCAGGAGAGCGTCCAGGCTGAGAAGCATCTGTAGAAATCCGTTTGGAATTACATTTTAAACCTCCTCCGAATGTGGCCGATTCGGGCTGACCATCTGAACATAGCCTAAATCTCTGATACGCAGAGTCTGGTGTTCTCTTTGCTGTTGAAGTGTTTGGTTATCATGCCAAGGTGTTAAGAGATTTCAGAAAAAAGGTTGTGGATGTCTATGAGTCTAGCAATGGATTTAAATAGGTCTTGAAATTATTTGAAAAAAAAAAAAAATTCCAATGTAAAGAAAAATCATGGAGCAGGTTTCAAACAACTCCCAACTGTCCCAGGACTGGCCGCCCCAGTAACTCGAGACCAACTTCAGAAAAAAGTGTCCAAGAACCTCAAAACTTCACCGCAGGACATGCAGGCAGCTCTGCAGCTGCTGGTGTCCAGCTGCATGCTCCTACAATCAGAAAGAGACGACACATTTAACCTGCATGAACAGTGGCCAGGAAAACCACTTTGCAGTCCAAAGGGGATTTTACAGCAAAACTACAGATACCCAGTGAACTTGCTGTATAAACTGAGACTATGCCTTTAGAAATATTATGATCTGGACAGACGAATCAAACAATGGCTCAAGAGAAAGAAATGGTACGTGAAACACGTATGGGCAAGAAAACCCTGAAACATTTTGCAGCAAAAGAGGAGAGTCGGTGTGTGATGAAAGTCGTACATTTGGAGTGAAGAAGTCAAAGGAAACCACCTTGGATGGCAAAACAGCAATATTTATTGATAGAACTCCATCGAGGACAGACAGAGTGACAACTGTAAAGGTGTTGAACCAAATTCATCTCTATGTTCCTAACCTCTGAGGTTCAGTTAATGTTGTCCACCTGAATGTTCTGCATATCAGATAAGAACCCACCTTATCATTGAGACTTGCTTTACAGTGGAACACTAGACGGTCCCAGTTTATAGCCATAACAGACCTTACCTTATATACCTAACATATGCATTAATTGGAGTCAAATCAGTCAATTTATTGAAATACTTATCAAAATAGCATCAACTCATCTTTAAGTATCAGAATTGGTCCTTTGAGTCATAGACATGTCCTTGTGAAACCAGAAAATATTCAAAGAGTGATGTCCTTGAAAGTTAACTGTGGCAAAGTAGAATAAAAACACCTGTGACCACCCAAATTGAAAACATGTTTAAGTACAGAAGACACCTTTTGATGTCACTGTGAATACAAGAAACTGTGACATTTCATCAAAGTCAAAGGATAAATCACAGCGTCAACTTCGAGGTGATCGAAATACAAAATCATTCCAAAATCTTTGATGTTAACTCCAACCTATGATGAACTATTATTCAGGAAACCATTTGTCATCCAAACATGCCAAAAAGAAGTTGTTGTCTTTAGTAAACTCATCAGTCACAATCAAGATTTTAAAGGAACAATCAGACAGCAAATGAAGTCAATTCTCTTGTAAAAGCATGGAATAATGATGAAATGGATCAAAATAGTAAAACATATTACAAATCAAAGTTCAACTGATAATAAATCCGGGACCAAATGACAACACTCGTATAAACTGAATTATTGAGATTTACTAGATTTATTTAGCCTATATTTAACTGTCACCGTTTAGACAGAAAGAGGAAACATGGAGAGTAGACTTCTGTTATGTGTTGTGTGTCTTGAACATTAGGCCACCATTTTTTGGAAAGATGCAGTTGGTCAACCATCGGATGCCGCATGATTTCTTGAGAAACTGTAGCAGATATTGTACGTTGTCCTGGTTGTAATCAGACCATTGAAGCAGTTCCTATAATGAACTATAATCCTATTCAGTGTACTAATCATTACCCAAAGATATAAAAGTAAAGTCCTTGTGGGCTCATTACGCTGACCAATAGATGTACAAATTATTTATAATTTATAAATAAGTATTAGCCTTTTCAATGTATTTAGAAACCTAACCGCACAGAGTAAAAGGCCATGAATATGCTATTAAAGTTCTGTCTTGTACAGCACTATAACATGAACTCTGAATACTCTCAGCCCCAGCGTAGCAGCTTCTCCATAGACCGTAGTACACCGATTGTTTTGGAAGGCAGCCAGCAGATCCTCCCTCCTGCAGAACTACCACGCCTTCAGGTTCCACAATGGAAACCCCCTCCTGTGGAACCTCCTCCTCCAGACAACAGGTATATGTGTGTGTGTCCATTTAAATGTGCCAGTGAGAGCTGGAGCACTAATGTACTTTTGGTTTGTGCTCATGTTTTAAACACATTCCTGTTAATTCTACAGTGACCGAGCTGGTGAGGAGTTCCTGAGATGCATTGCAACCAACAAACCTCTCCCAGACTATCTGAAAGGGAACATGGCGTACAACCTGGCTGATGCATTTAAGTCGGCCAACATCCTGAAAGAAGCTCTCAAATCAGACCCTAAGTTCCAGAGGCATACAGCCAGTAGAGCTAAGAGCTGTAGTCGGAGCCGAAGTCGAAGTCGTGGCAGAAGCCGAGGCCGAAGTCGTGGCAGATCTCGAGCCAAGAGCCGCCCGCGAAGCAAAAGTCGAGCGCGCAGCCGAAGCAAAGGAAGGAGCAAAAGTCGTGCTCATGGCAAGACTAGAGCGAGGAGCAAAAGCAGGGCTCGGACTCGGAGCCCGAGCCAAAGTAAAAAGAGGAGTCGTTTACGGAGCAAGAGCCAAGCCAGAAGGTCCAGGTCACGGAGTAGAAGTAGTAGTGAAAAGAGGCGTGAAAAAGACAGAAAGAGAAAGAGGAGCCCTGTGCACAACGAGAGCAGCAGCAGTTTCAGCAGCTGTAATAATCTGAGAGGAAGTAGTCTGTTAGAAGGACTGAAGCTCGTCATGAACAGCAAAGAACTGGAGGACCGGTTACCCACTCTCAAAGATGCCATCATCACTATTCAGGTAAAGGTCATCATTCTTTCCACACATTTGTTTCTATCAGTTTTTGGTGGAAATTCTCACTGAAAAAATTTATTTGTAAAGACTCTCTGTTTGGATACGTCAAAGTTACACCAGCAGCATCGTCATGATACTTAACCAAAGTTCTGCATTAGGTCTGTGGAGCAGCAGTTTGCCTTTCAGCTTGTTTTCCAACTAAATCTGTACAGCTACAATTCCAAACTACTCGCACGGCTGCTAGCATGTCAGATTTAGTTTTGACAGCTGGGACTTTTCTCTGAAAACTTTCGGAACCATCAGCGGGCCTGCTCTCTAAGAGCGTCGTGTGCCGTTAGGACAATAAGGTGCCACGAGATCTTTATTGTAAGATGAGGCTTGGTTTTGAATATTTCAGGAGCAAACCAGGACAGGACACCCTGACAGTCCTAGAGACCTGCTTCATGTCCTGATCATAAAGAACGTCCTTACAGTAGTTCTGGAGGACAGGGCAGTGTCATCCCGAGTAACTACTAAACAATTACCCGTCATCCAGGCCTTTGTGTCTTTAAGAACGTTGACTAACTGATTGGTTCCCTCCGATTTTATAGATATATCTGAGTATCATCAGCATAGAAATGAATATTTATGCAGTGTTTCCAAATGATTTTAGTAAGGGGAGCTTGTATAAGTTGAACATTACTGGACTTAACAACAGACCTTGTGGAACTCCGTAACTGACCTATGAAAGAGTAATTGTTGACATGAACAAATTGGGATCTGTCTGAAAGAAATGACCTGAACCAGTCTAGTGTGGTTCCTTTAATTCCACTTACGTGTTTCAGTCTAGTTAATAATATATAGTAATTATTAGTACCCAACTGAGCTCTAAGGTTAGTATGAAGATTATTCCATGGTCTCTGGCCTTAAGAAGGTTGTCGGTAACTTTGACTGCTGGCATTTCTGTGTACGATGTACTCTGAATCCTGATTGAAAGTCTTAAAATCACCCATTCATGTGCTGATAATGCAGACATAATTGATTTGCAACAGTTTTTTTCAAGAATTTTGGAAACGTAGGTCAGGTTGGATGTTTGACAACATAGCTGGATCAAGTGTAGGCCTTTTAAGAAGAGGTTTGATTCTTTTACCTCAACATCCCAATTGTAGCCGAGCAGCAGAATAAATTCAAGAAGCCTATTGTTCATTGTATGTAATTGTTCTGATTTCTTTCTGCACAGGCTTCAGACGAAAGCAAAAAAGTGGAGTGTGTGTCTGTTGAGCACAAGCATCAGCAACATAACACCGAGGAGAACGTAACGTCTTTGGAAAACGACAGCATGCTGCTTCCCCACGACAGAGTAGGCAGTGACTTCTCCTGGCTCCAAGAGAAGAGTCAGGACGTCCCCGTCCGGAGAGCACAGGAGCTCGAGGATGAAGAGTCATTCTTGTATGGGAATGAAGGATCTTCCCAGATCAGAGAACATGACCAGAGCAAGTCCCTGTTCAGGAGCTTGGGTGATTTGCTTGATCTCAAGCAGCCCCTTCAGATGTCTTCCTCAGCCTCCGGTCTGGACAGCATGGAGTTTGAGAAAATCAAGAACATAGTAAAATGCCACGGTGCATCATCAGATATCGGCAAGATCGTGGCAAAGATTCAGAGACAAAAGGAGGAGAAGGAACTGTCTCCTTCATGTCCAAGCTCAGAAGCAACCACAGAAAGTTTGGCATTGCCGGCACTGAGAAACCCAAATGTACGGCAAGCTCTGGAGTCTTTGCAGTCTCTGATCAAAGGTGAGAATCCTCTGTTGAAACCAAGATTCAACGTAAGATCTCTACTTGTTAAGCCATAGTTTTTTCTGCTTTATATTGATGACCATGTCTTCACACTATGATCTTTTTATTGGCACATTGTATTATAACATTGTTTTCAATCATTGCATTTCAGAACAGTTGTACAAAAGCACTGTTTTTTGAGAATTGTAATCACTGATTGCATAAATCCTTACATCTGTCCCTGGAGTGGCACCTTTTAAAGAAGGAGGATGAAAATATTTCATTTTTTACCAGTTGACAACAAACCCTCTGAAAAGACCAAAACAAAGATCTGAGCAGTTCTGGGTGACTCGTTTCCTCAAATAGATGAACTGTAGTTTTTTTTTTTTTTCAACCTGCTGCCATAAATACTCAGTTTGGAAGAAAATATGTGATTGCACCTCTAAAGATAATCCCTACAAGTGCACTACATACCTCTGTTCAAGTAATAAAAGCAGAACCCAGCTATTTTGAAAAATTATCTCACCTTTTGTCTGAAAATAAAAATTTACCCTTTATAATATTTGGTATGTGTGAAAGTGCTTCAACCACAGACTGTATATAAAAGTGTTCGTAGCTTCCATCCCTGAGGTTCGCTCCAAAAAGCCTCCGGCTCCATAGACTCCCATTCAACTTCTCTCATCAAATCCAAAGTGAATAAAATGTGTCCATCAGTTATCTCGGTGTTGTTAGCTAAAGTCACTCCTTCTTATTAGTTTTCTGGAGGTCCATCTGAAAATAATCCCTCATTCATTAGAAAAGAAGATTCAAGAAGACCTGTTTTTGGGGGCGTGTCTGTTTGATTGACAGGCCTGTGGTGCAGTCAGGTTACAGCTATCGGTGGGCGGGACGTAGTATCGTCAGGTTTCCAATCAGATCGGTCAGATCCACCGCTGGCTCCTCCCCCAGCTCGTCCAAATATGGTCACTTCCTGCCCCAAACTGCTCCGAACTAGCAAAGATGGTGACGGACAGAATCTGAACTGGAGGATTCATAATGTTCACAAACCAATGATGACATCACTGATGATTGATGACATCACAGATGGCTGATGGTTGACTTCAACCTGGTCCTTGCCGACAAGAACAAGAAGCCAAAGTACTGAAAGATGGTTTTGGTTTTCAAGAATAGATTTGTTGAGAATAATAAAATAAGTACCCTTCAGCTCGTGGGTAGATAAAGTGTGGAGGCATGGTTCATGTTAAAATATCAATAAAAACAGATCCTAGTTTATTTTGGTGTGTTCACTCACCAGATGTGTCAAGCTGATTTGGTATCTGTGTCTCTCGAGTTGTGTAGGATAAGATGTTGTGACAGCTGAAGGTGTACCCGGTCATTTGGAAACTGGTTCCACTTGGTCCGACGATTCATCCCCTCTGCTTTTATAGTTTTTATGCTCCCGGTGGTAAATGCAGAATCATTCATTATTGTCGTTCTTCCTTTCTTCAGCGACAAAGGACAAAAGGACAAAAAATGATGGCTTACCCCTGACATCCTCCGACAAAGAAAAGGTAAAGAATTTCCCAGCTGCTTCTGAGTGATAAAGTTGGACACTTGAAAGAACATTAAAACACTGTCCTGATATTTAAATTGTGTTTCACAGGCAGATGATAATGAGCAAAGGAAGAGAGAGAAACTAGACAGAGTAATTCAAATGGAAGGCTTGGCGAAGGAACTGGAGGAGTTGTTGAAACAGGATGGTAACCAAGTTCCTTCCTAGTTTTTATCCTTTTTATTGGTTCTCACTGTAAAATGCTCCATATGTTCACTGGTGTTGTCGTCTGTTGGCAGGCCGGGGTTTCCTGACTCCAGTCATTGGTTTCTACTGCCAGAAATGTGAAGAGTTCATTGGAGACTTGAGTTCTGCTGAAAACCACGCAGCCATCCGCCACCATAGTGACTCTGGCAGTGTGAGTACCCACCGTACATTCCTCCCTGTGGTTTTTATTGTCAACACATCTCTTTAAAGACAAGCCAACAATGAATTAACCCTCCTGTACACACCGATCAGCTGTAACCTTAAAACCACTGACAGCTGAAGAATAAAGTAGAAAACAAGAAATAAATTCTCATTCATGACGATTATAATGTTTGATTATCATTCAGTCTGGATGAGAGATGTGTAACTTTATTTCAGTGGTCATGTTGGAGACTTTAATATGTGCTGCTGTTGGGTTCAAAAACAACCAAATCCAAAGGAAACATCACTGTTGTGCGTTTTGTGAATACACTTCAAGGTTGTTTTCATGTTTTTGGCTGCCGGGTCAGTGAAAATGTACAAGAGGCCAGTAAAATTTGACCCACCGAGTGAGTCAGTCGATGGGATGATTTGGTTTTATCTATACAATTGCTTTTCATCCACTCTCAAGACAGTCTTTATATTTCAGCCCCATCACATGTTTTGCACCATGACTGACGAGTCCCCAGAAAAGTAAAATGTATGTAGTTTGGCACTTCTGTGATTTAAGGTTTAGTGACCACTTCAGTCTTTAAGTTGCTGCAGAGTCTTTAATTTCAGGCTGTAAAATATTTCCCTCGTGTCTTTTTACCAGAAAGTGGAGATGGACAAGCGAGCTAAAGACAGCAAAGGAAACTCGCACTATGACAGCAACAGCAGTAATCGACACTCCTCAGACAGGAAGGATCACCAGGACTATGGTAACCATAGAGATGCAGGAGATCACAGGAATAGCAGAGACCACCAACGGAACTTGAAAGATGAGCGAGATCACATCAGCAAACACCACGACGACCGCAGGAGCCACAAGGCCAGACAGGATAACCTCTCCCTTAAAGAGGAGATGAGGAGGGAGAGAATGCTCATCACAGTGTCCCGGGAACTGACACCTCCACCTGCAAAAGGTAGGGTCAAGGAGGAGGTGGAAAAGGGGCCGGCCATCAGGAGCCACGGCAACGTGGAAGACGCAGCCGGCAAAGGTAAATCATCCAGGAAGAGCAGAGAAGAAGAGAGCGCAGAGAACGATGACAGCAGTGACAGCAGTCACGACAACAAAGGGAAACCTCACAAAACAAAAAAGAAGAAGAAGAAGAAGGACAAAAAGAAGAAGAAGGGGAAAGCAGCGAGGTCCTGAGTGTTGTATTATCCGTACGAAACTGATCCCTTGGATTACGTCAGCAGCTCAAGTTTCATCTCCACCTTCCTTGTTTTCTTTTTGCTGCCCAGTTACTTATTTTTGTTGGGAGGGATACACATTTCAAGCAAAAGTACTATTTTATATTCACTGGAAAATATTTGACTATTAGGCCACACCCCCTCTGACTGACGATCTGCTCACTTTACCTGCAGTTTGACTGCATCTTCATCTTTCTGACGGCTGTCATCTCTACATGTTTCTCCTGTTCGGACCTATTAATCTCACAGTTTGACCTGTAAAGCTCCAGAACCTGGTAGAGATGTGTTCTGACAGCTCTCAGGTGCATTGCTGCTAGGTGGAGGTGCAGGGGACATAAGAGAGGACAATAGTCACATAAATATTTGACTTTTTATATTTTAATGACAATATTTGAACATTCACAAATTATGACTGATCATCCCAATTGGTTGGTATAATCAGAAGCGGGAGGCAGGTCTCAAAAAGGGACTCACAAAGGAAAAGTTTAAACTGTTTAAAAGAAAAGTCAGTTTCACCTGCGTGTCTTCTCCAGAAATAAAGTTAGAAGTTAGTTTGGAAGTTTTGAGTTGTCGGAGGTCATTTTTTTCCCTCCAGTGTTTGTGCCAAAGCCAGGCTGAATGAATTCCAGGCAAACAAGCGCAGGTTGATGTCTCATCTTTTAATTACATGTTTGAGAACAGAAACATTCATCTTCGTAGGAACCATCAAACATTATTTGAATATTTTCCGAGGACCAACAGCTCCGTAGAAAGATGATGTGTGTATTCAAGTTCTTTTTACTTGTCTGCATTTTTTCCTGAATCACAGGATGATACTCGTCTGTCTGCAGCTGCAGTGACTTTGTAGATGAAAGGAAAGTATAGAAATATGTACAATTTAATAAAAATATCTTCAAAAGTCAAACGTTACATCACTAGACTTCTTCATCTCTTAACTGTTCAGACTGACAGAAACACACATCACTGCTCCTGTTAGTCTCACAGACTTTTTCTTCTCACAGTTTGCCCACCCCCCCTGTTGTGCTACGCCCCGCACACCACTGTGCTTTTCCAACTTTCACTTCGGGTTTTTTTAATCCCTCCTTTAAATGTAATGTCTTCTTGGAGACTTTGTAAAATAAATCCAAAACGATGCGGGGTTCCCCACAGGGTGAGAATCTTCTGTGGTGTTGAGTGGATGCACAAACTCATGCAGCTCAGAGGGGGAGAGTGTGACCCAGGTTATTTTCTGCTACACTTTACGGAAGTCCCCTAAACACATCACTTTGCAGACTATTGGTACTATTGGTATTGGTTTTAATTTACAGATGTCCCTTGAATGCCTCACGCTGACTATCAGTGGATGCTACGATTTACCGGGTTCCATAAATTGCTGGTGTGCAGGCTGTATAGACTTTTTCATAGCAGACATTTTGACTTGTCACAGAAGGTACTGCACAGGTGTTAGTGATGGTTCATCTCCATTAAGTCTACTTTAAAAATGCTTAGAAACGTTTTAAAGGTGTTTGAGTATAAGATTTACCATTTGGAGCTCCGCGCACTCAGAAAGGGTTTTAATTTGAAACAGGTACAGGATGTCACCGCATTCAGCCGACAGTCAAAAATATCTTATTATGAGTGCGCTCTTTTCATTTCAGCACAGTACTTCGACCCCAAACGTCCAACATCTGTTGACAGCAGGATGAACAGGTGCGTAGTGAGCGTGGCTGTCCTGACCAGCCGCCCGTGTAAAGTCTGAGAGGGCAACACTGAGATGAATCCAACACTGAATATCTTTGGGTTTTTTTGTTTTTTTCATCCATTTTTCAGTTAAAAACTTTTTCTTGTAAGAAGTCCATTAGGAATCCCATGATGCATTGCATCTGAACCTGTAAATCTATTGCACAATGGAATAACATAAGATTGACCCCATTTTGCATTCAACAGATCTACACTATGAGGGCAGCACCCAAAATAATAGACCAGTAGAACAGTGTAATAGTGTATAATAGAGAAATATATACAAGCACTCGAGCTAAAGAATATTTATTATAAATCCTCCATATGTTCAGTGGGCAGTTCCTCCCACTCCCACGCAGTGATGGTAACTAAACCTATTTCGTATCACCATCTTTGCTAGTTCAGAGCGGTTTGGAGCAGGAAGTAACCATATTTGGATGAGCTGGGGGAGGAGCCAGCGGTGGATCTGACCGATCTGATTGGAAACCTGACGATACTACGTCCCGCCCACCGATAGCTGTAACTTGACTGCACCACAGGCCTGTCAATCAAACAGACACGCCCCCCAAAACAGGTATTTTTTTTAATCTTCTTTTCTTATGAATGAGGGATTATTTTCAGATGGACCTCCAGAAAATTTGAGAAATGTTTGCCCGCTTTAATTCAGTGTTTCTGCCCGTACAGGTTTCCTGTGGGAGGATTCTAACTCCATGACCTCTGACCCTTTATGGACTGTATTTCAAGTTTTACTTGCAGTATGTATATTTGTGCCTCTTTGGTAATTTTAACTAATATTCTTGTAAAAAGTGAGGCTAAAGCAGAACTGGATGATTACAGATGGATTCCACCTGCGTCTAAATGACACTAATTCCAGAGAACCTCCCTGATTGGCTGCAGACAGGAAGTGACACGGTATAAAAGGTCTTGTTTTCTTTTGCTTTTTTTGGGGTTCTGTAGGAAAGTGGATGAGTGCAGCCTCTTGTTTTTTTGGTTCTAAATAAATATGATTTATTTTTTGGAAAGCTCACTGTTTTGTTTTTATCATTTATTGTATGAAAATACTTCAGTGTCAAATTGCCCATAATTCTTACTGTAACTTTAAAAGCACTAAATAAGAAAAGACTCTGAGCTGTTTACTGTCAATTATAAAATAAAACGTGTTCATTAAGACATGTGCAAAGTATTAATTACTGTATTTAAATGAACCATTTAAGCAAAGCCAGCAGTTGGATTTCAGCTTTAGAAACATCAGTAACGCTAACTCTCTCTCTTTGTCGTCACTGAAGACATTTGACAAAACTTAATAAACATATTTATGTTCAGTGGGCGCTCCACATGTTGGCTGGTTGTCTGACCCACTTTGTGTGACCATTTACATTTGACCATTAGACATAATAATTTATATTTTTGGCTCCTGTGATTTTCCTGCTGTGACGTTTTCAAGATGTCTTCATAGAAAAGTTCTGTTAGGATTTAAGGAAACCTGCTTACTTGTTCTGATTTGTTCTGCAGAAGGTAAAGTCATCCACTTTGTGAGGTAAATGAAGATTGTGTTTAGTAGGTAGGAGGAGTTTCTTTTTAAGTAAAATAGCACCCGCAAAGTTTCTGTGACAACCTGCTGACTGAATTCTCAGTTCTCAGGTGGTGAAAGATGACTTCTGTGTCTTCGTTGTTCAGTCGCTTGCTCAGAAGTGCGGAATTCTCCTTCTACTTATCTCTGATCTGTTTTGTTCATGGTCAGTCCTCGACGGGTAACTGGAGCTAACTCCTGCTGCTATCGTCTGCTGAGTCAGCACACACAAACAAGTTTGTGCAGCTACTCTTGTGAGGACCTTGCATTGACTTCCATTCATTGCGTACAGCCTAACCACAAACCATGTGCACTTTCTTCTCATCCCAAATCTACATCCTCTGTAACCGTATTGGCGTTGGCTCTGGCTAATGAAGAGAATTTGCAACCTTAACTTATTTTTCCATTTATTATAATATTCACTAAAAATATATGTCTTCTATGTCCACTGACTAGTGAGTACGTTTTGAATAATTCTCTGAAAATAGCATCTTTTCAAAGACTGAAATTGTATTTCACAGATTTGAAGAAACAGCAAGAAAACAAATCCAATCAGTTTTGATAAAGTTCATTAAAATGTTTCTGCCATTTAAATGTGATAAGCTAATCACATGTTCAATGTTGTAAGGATATTATGTTGTGGTGTTTGTTTAAAAATGTTTTTTCCCTTTTTGAACATTTTTGGTAGATGTTTATGTGAGTACATACAGTGGTGTGAAAAAGTGTTTGCCTCCTTCCTGATTTCTTATTTTTTTGCATGTTTGTCACTTAAATGTTTCATATCATCAAACAAATTTAAATATTATTCAAAGATAACACAAGTAAACACAAAATGCAGTTTTTAAATGAAGGTTTTTATTATTAAGGGAGAAAAACAATCCAAACCCACATGGCCCTGTGTGAAAAAGTGTTTCCCCCTAAACCTAATAACTGGTTGGACCACCCTCAGCAGCAACAACTGCAATCAAGCGTTTGTGATAACTTGCAATGAGTCTTTTCCAGCTGTGGAGGAATGTTGGCCGACTCATCTTTACAGAGTTGTTGTAATTCAGCCACATTGGAGGGTTTTCCAGCACCAACCTCCTTTTTAAGGTCATGCCACAGCATCTCAAGAGGATTCAGGTCAGGACTTTGACGAGGCCACTCCAAAGTCTTCATTTTGTTTTTCTTCATCCATTCAGAGGTGGACTTGCTGGTGTGTTTTGGATCATTGTCCTGCTGCAGAACCCAAGTTGGCTTCAGCTTGAGGTCACGAACAGACGGCCGGACGTTCTCCTTCAGGATGTTTTGGTAGACGGTAGAATTCATGGTTCCATTTATCACAGCAAGTCTTCCAGGTCCTGAAGCAGCAAAACAGCCCCCAGACCATCACACTACCATATGTACTATTTTACTGTTGGTATGAGGTTCTTCTTCTGAAATGCGGTGTTACTTTTACACCAGATGTAACGGGACACACACCTTCCAAAAAGTTCAACTTTTGTCTCGTCAGTCCACAGAGTATTTTCCCAAAAGTCTCGGGGATCATCAAGATGTTTTCTGGTAAAAATGAGACGAGCCTTAATGTTCTTTTTGTTCAGCGGTGGTTTTGGTCTTGGAACTCTGCCATGCAGCCATTTCTGCCGAGTCTCTTTCTTCTGGTGGAGTCATGAACACTGACCTGAACTGAGGCAAGTGAGGCCTGCAGTTCTTTGGATGTTGTCGTGGGGTCTTTTGTGACCTCTCGGATGAGTCGTCTCTGCTCTCTCGGGGTAATTTTGGTCGGCCGGCCACTCCTGGGAAGGTTCACCACTGTTCCATGTTTTCTCCATTTGTGGATAATGGTTCTCACTGTGGTTCTCTGGAGTCCCAAAGCTTTAAAAATGGCTTTAGAACCTTTTCCATAGTGATGTTACGAGATGTGCCGACGCTTCGAAGCGTGTGTCGCGTAATGGAGGGGGCGTTTCCTCGAAGCGTGTGTCGAGGCTTGCTTCATTTAGGGGAGGAGCCAAAAATGATGGCGTCCGAAGCCTCGCTGCCGGCTGTACCACGTGACTGCTTCGGGAAGTGGTTCAGATTTTGCCGGGAGGTTTGACAGCAATATAAACCCCTCAGGCTCCATTCAAAATGTGGGTTGTTGATGGAGAGTTGAGGTCGGTTGAGAGTTTGGATAGTTTGGATAGCGTTTATTTAGTTTGGAGAGTTTAGCGAGAGAGAGATAGTTTGGAGAAGTTAGAGAGAGAGAGAGAGAGAGATAGTTTGGAGATTTAGGAGAGTGAGGAGAGAAGGAGGTGATCAGATGGAGCCAGCTAGGAAGAGGAGGATTTCCCCTGTGGGAACACTTTGATTTGATAACTCCTAATAAGGTAAGCTAAATCTAACTCTATTTCAGACACATTAGGTTTGCTTATCAAGAACTGTATTTTTCACAGTTTCTTATTTTATTCAAAGGTGAGGTGTTTATTGTGCTCCAAGGAGTTGGGGTACAATAATAACACCTCATCCATGCTGAGGCGTTACCGTGCCTTGCATGAGAATAAGGAGGAAACTGGAGCTTCACCCAGCCAAGGTAAGTCATTACAATATTACAAATGCACCATCACAATTTTTCCCTGTTCACTTTTGTTTATTGTGCAAATAAAGACAGGTAACAGACACTGTATTTATTCTCTTTTAACCAGCCACCAGAAAACAAGAGCTGGATGAAGCCCTCGTCTCCATGATAGTGAAGGACACACAGCCCTTCAGTATTGTGGATGATGTTGGATTCAGGGCATTTGTGTCCAAACTGGATCCTAATTATGTTCTCCCTACAGGGCAGGTATGTATGGGTGCATGCATGAAACAAATGAGTACTTTATTGTGTCTCACAGTTCAGCACTATATATTTTTTCCTTGAGGCTCTGAAGGCCATGGTGGAGGCCAAATATGAGTCAGCTCAGGAGAAGGAGAAGGCTAAAGTGGAAAAGGTGGCTGCTGTTAGCCTTACTTCTGACATGTGGACATCCACAAAACCAAAAACTGTTGAGAAACTGTTATTTCTGAATAAAAATGAATAAAATGTCCCCTGTCCTGTACATCATTGTCCAAGTTACACAAGCATATTCAATCCCTTCTTCCAAGTTCCACAAGCACTTTCACAGTCCTCTGCCTGCTTAAGCCATTTTCCTAAAGTGACAGAAAAACATTATTACACAACCTGCCATATCATATGATACTACCATTTTGGCAAAATTTACACACAGAATACATTCAAAAAATATTTTATTATGCACATATGTGATATGGTCATACATTTTTGTAATTCATACTCATTCCCAACAGCCATAACAGACACAAAAATCCAATGCATCACATTATGTGGTTCAGATACAGCTGCCTGTGATTATACACTTGGCCACTAGGTGGTTTCGTGTTCCCATGAAGCTTCGAGAAATGAACCCTTTCTGGAACCAATTGGCTGAAGTGGTTCGATGCCTCATGAGGCTTCATCTCACCATCACTACTTTTCCAGACTGATAGATCTCAATTACTTTCTTTCTCATTTGTTCCTGAATTTCTTTGGATCTCGGCATGATGTCTATCTTCTGAGGATCTTCTGGTCTACTTCACTTTGTCAGGCAGGTCCTATTGAAGTGATTTCTTGATTGAGAACAGGTGTGTCAGTAATCAGGCCTGGGTGTGGCTCGAGAAATTGAACTCAGGTGTGATAAACCACAGTTAAGTTATGTTTTAACAGGAGGGGGCAAACACTTTTCCACACAGGGCCATGTGGGTTTGGATTGTTTTTCTCCCTTAATAATAAAAACCTTCATTTAAAAACTGCATTTTGTGTTTACTTGTGTTATCTTTGACTAATATTTAAATTTGTTTGATGATCTGAAACATTTAAGTGTGACAGACATGCAAAAAAAATTGAAAATCAGGAAGAGGGCAAACACTTTTTTACACCACTGTACTTCTCACTCAGAAGGCGGCGCAGGTTCTGGTGCAGGTTCTGGTCCAGGTTCTGGTCCAGGTTCTGGTCCAGGTTCTGGTCATCTCACGTCTAGACTACTATAACTCCCTCCTGGCAGGTCTACCTGTTAGTACCATCCGACCTCTGCAGCTCATCCAGAATGCAGCAGCTCGACTGGTCTTTAACCTCCTAGATTCACTCACACTACTCCTCTCCTCCTCCTTCACTGGTTACCAGTAGCTGCCAGCATCCGTTTCCAAACATTGGTACTTGCGTACCGTGCTGTGAACAGATTGGGTCCAGTGTACATCCAGGACATGGTCCAACCCTACATCCCAGCCCCTCCCTCCACTCTGCTTCTACCAATCAGCTTGTTGCTCCTCACTGAGTTAAACACTCTATAAAATCACGACTGTTTGCTGTCCTGGCTCCTAAATGGTAGAATGAGCTCCCCATTGACATCAGGACAGCAGAAACTCTGAACATCTTCCACCACAAACTAAAAACACACCTCTTCCTCCTTTACCTTGAACAGTAGAACTTTAGTATCTTAAAATAGAACTTACTGATAGAACTTTGTAGTTTGTCTTTCTGGAAGAAATTATATTTTCTTGATTCTTGTTCTGGTTTGAACCCTCATGGTTGAAATGCACTTATTGTAAGTCGCTTTGGATAAAAGCGTCAAATAAATGAAATGAAAAATATTTTGTTTCTTTTACAATTAAAAGAATCCACATTCAGTATAAATTGTTTATTAAAGAAAGATGATGTTTTCTCACTGTATTTTAATCTTAAAATGCTCCAAAATCCTTTATTAACACTTTAAAATCACTAAAACTAAATTCCCCCAGACATGAATACTAACATGTCATCAGTTGCAGATGCTTATGTTTGAAAAACTGTCTGAATAAAGTCAAGTGACAACAAACAAAACTCTGGTCTGCTTTTTGTGTGTGTGTGAGTGTGTGTGAGTGAGTGAGTGAGTGAGTGAGTGAGTGAGTGAGTGAGTGAGTGAGTAAGTGAGTGAGTGAGTGAATGTGTTTGGAACTGGTATATTTTAGAGAGAACATAATTCAAGTAATAATTCATATATTAATGTAGGCCCTTGTGTGTTGGAGATCTTCCAGTAAAAATAACAATACCACTCTAAAAAACTGTCACAAGTAAAAGCCGTGCATTAAAATGTTTAAATGTTTATATATTTTGTCTTGGGCTCTTTCCCTCCCATTTCCCAGCTTGCCCTCATCTTTTGTAACTTCTGAGATTAAATCAACCAAGTTAGATAGATGTTGGTGATTGGTAGAAATTATATTTATTTTTGATAAAGCATACAGTTTGGGAACATTTCAACAAAAATTCATATAGCCTGCATTATATAATCTGAGTCAAAACCAAAACTGTGCAAGGAGGGCAGCAATTAATCTAAATGTAATATGTAAATATTTTGCTACAGAATTAAATTAGTACAAACCAACGCTGTAGTAACGAGGATGGACATTAATAAATAAGAACGGCAACATGAAAATGTTACTCACTTAGATCCTGTCGAGATGTTTTACGCAGATAAAAGAAGTGATGAAGGTTTAAGGAATCAGCTAAAAGTAATGTGTAAACAGTCTGATTTAAAGAGCTTGATTTCATATGTCAATAGTTTCAGTACTTTATAGCTTAAAGTATTCTGAAGCAAACAGCTAAAAGTAACGCAGCAACAACTGGGAAAGCTGAGGAAGTGTGGTGCACTGATAAATTGTAGACTGGTGCACTAAAAATAAAAATTTGATTATTTTATATTTTTAAAGCAACTGAATTCCAGGAGATTCAAATGAAACTACGCATAAAAACAGTGATGGCCTTAACTTTGTTGTTGTTGTTGAGGACTGACACCCATAAAACAACTCAACGTGATGACATCACACAAACGCCGTTAAAAAGGAACACAAAGTAGCTGCCTTACTTTGAAAACATTAATTAAAGAACTCCTGCACAAAATACAGAATGATCACTAGCGAACACACACAGGGGAGTCATTCAGAACAATTACCAGGCCAGCAGGGGGAGACAAACTGACATCTGTCACGCACACACACACACACACACACACACACACACACACACACACACACACACACACACACACACACACACACACACACACACACACACACACACACACACACACACACACACACACACACACACACACACACACATCTGGGACAGTGCTTTCCAGGTTGGTCAGCTGGTTACACAACACCGGTCAGTTGGGTGATTCCTGCTCTGCAGCATTCCTCCCGGTGTGTCATGACGAGTCTCAGCCTGCCTGCAGATCTTGGCCTGTTTTACACTCAAGGGGAAGTCCTGTGTTACTTTCACTCCCCCGCCGGTCTGAAGTCATGTCTGTTCATGGAAAGTATCATGTTTAAATTCACCCCCACTAACTGAAGCTGTTGCAGCTATTAATTTTAGTATTGGATCTATAAATTGTGTTTACTAATTGAACCCATATCTATTTATTTTGTTGCTGTTTTGTTTGAATAATACAGATTAATTTGTTAACTTTGTTATTGATATCATTCCGTTAATTAATTTGAGTAATTGGTAATGCTTTTATTTTGAAGGCACTGGTCAGCTCGGGCACTTCAGATGAATCTACATGTATGAGTGTGCAGGTATAACACAGACAGGGCAGAGTTTCTGTTATTTACCAAAGCAGAGAGGCTTTCATTTTGTTTCTTTGTTTATTTGAAATAGTAAAATAAATCTTCTGAAACATGATGCTGCCTGATGGACTTCAGATTCGTTCCTTGGTGCCTCAGCGGCCGTCTGAATTTGAGCTTTGATTTATTTTTGTTGTTAAGTCGGAGGACAAATCGCCTCTACAGGAGCTTTTTCCCTCTTTTGTCCCACATAGTCCACATTATTCCATGTTGTCCCACATTGTTCCACATAGCCCACATTGTTCAATGTTCTCCCACATTGTCCCACATAGTCCACATTGTTCCACGTTGTCCCACATTGTCCCACATTTTTCCATGTTGTCCCACATTGTTCCACATTGTTCCACGTAGTCCACATTGCTCCATGTTGTCCCACATAGTCCACATTGTCCCACGTTGTCCCACATTGTCCCACAGAGTCCATATTGCTCCATGTTGTCCCACATAGTCCACATTGTTTCACGTTGTCCCACATAGTCCACATTGTTCCACGTTGTCCCACGTTGTCTCACGTTGTCCCACACTTTTTCTTTGCTGCACATTTTCAGCTTTATTTACTTAAACTATGTTCTGCCCTCAATATCTTTATTTGTTGAAGAAATGTTTAAGTTAACTTTTGAGATATGTTTTTATTGTTTCATGCTTAAATGGGTGTGGTGCTTTTATTTTGACACCTGTAATGAAGCAGGAAGTGAGAAACAGGAAGGAGGAAGTTGAGAGCTGTAAACTGCAGAGAGCATGATTGCAGCTGTGTGGCATCCCATGTCTAATCCACGTTGGACAACTCTGTTATCCCGACACTGACTGCTAAGAACCTCGGAGACACTCGACAGTCAACTCTCTTTTACTGCCAACATCACTGCAACAACACGTTCCTGTAGATACATGCTGCACAACATCAGAAAAATACGTCCTCTTCTCACTCAGAAGGAGGTGCAGGTTCTGGTCCAGGTTCTGGTCATCTCACATCTAGACTACTGTAACTCCCTCCTGGCAGGTCTACCTGTTAGTGCCATCCGACCTCTGCAGCTCATCCAGAATGCAGCAGCTAGACTGGTCTTTAACCTCCTAGATTCACTCACACTACTCTCCTCCTCCTCCTCTTCCTCCTCGTCCTCCTCCTCCTCCTCCTTCACTGGTTACCAGTAGCTGCCAGCATCTGTTTCCAAACATTGGTACTTGCGTACCGTGCTGTGAACAGATTGGGTCCAGTCTACATCCAGGACATGGTCCAACCCTACATCCCAGCCCCTCCCTCCACTCTGCTTCTACCAATCAGCTTGTTGCTCCTCACTGAGTTAAACACTCTATAAAATCACGACTGTTTGCTGTCCTGGCTCCTAAATGGTAGAATGAGTTCCCCATTGACATCAGGACAGCAGAAACTCTGAACATCTTCCACCACAAACTAAAAACACACCTCCTCCTCCTCCTCCTCCTCTTCCTCCTTTACCTTGAACAGTAGAACTTTAGTATCTTAAAATAGAACTTACTGATAGAACTTTGTAGTTTGTCTTTCTGGAAGAAATTATATTTTCTTGATTCTTGTTGTTCTGGTTTGAACCCTCATGAACTTATTGTAAGTCGCTTTGGATAAAAGAGTCAGACAAATTAAATGAAATGTAATCCACATTAATCCTTCATCTGTATTCCTCAGAAAGCAATGGCTGTAAGTGTTTCATGTTCTTCATGTGTTGAATGATTAAGAATGGTGACCTTTGTTAGGATTTTGATGTAAATGTGGACATAGGCTGTTTATATTTAGCCGCTATAAATATTGCAGTTAATGAAGATGTTTTTGTATTTTCTTTTCTAGTTTCACTCTGATTCAACATTGTCAAGATGATTTAATTTGTATGAAGACATTAAAAGGAGCAAGCATGCTCGCAATCCTGGCTCTTGAAAAGGAGTTTGGCTTGCTGTTTATCTATGTTAACACTTCAGAAGTAAAACACATAGAGAGAACAGTCCAAACTATAAGAATAAATAAATATGTGTAACTCATGTGTTTTGGTCTCCTCACGGCTGTGACCTGAAGAACAGACATGTCTCCTTTATTTCTGCATGTCTAATGAGTAATGAACCACAAGTTCCTGTTAAACAGACCTTTGCTGCAGTCTGACTGTGTGTGTGTGATTGTATGTGTGTGTGTGTGTGTGTGTTTGTAAGTGTGTGTATGTGTGTGTTTGTGTGTGTGTGTGTGTGCGTGTGAGTGTGTGAGTGTGTGTGTGTTTGTATGTATGTGTGTGTGTGTGTGTGTGTGTGTGTGTGTGTGTGTGTGTGTGTGTGTGTGTGTGTGTGTGTGTGTGTGTGTGTGTGTGTGTGTGTGTGTGTGTGTGTGTGTGTGTGTGTGTACGCGTGTGTGTATGTGCGTGTGCGTGTGCGTGTGCGTGTGTGTGTGTGTCTGAGTCCTTGATAACCACAGTTGAACCAGTGTGTTGTAGATCACTGGGGTTAAGCTGCAGTGCTCCTCCAGCTCCGTCTGCTCTGAAGGTGGATCGGCTCCTTCTGTTTTCTGATGTGAATGACTGTAATTGTGAAGAGGAGCCACACCTCGGCTCACAGAGCCGTGACAAAGAGACCGGTGGTTAAACACACACAGGGAGGATAAGATGAGGGTGTGGTCGGAAGATTCCTCGGAGAAAAACAGAAGACCGGCCTCAGGCAGGCTTCACCTGGCCGGGGATTATCGGGGGTGAAGACATTGTGAGAATTCTCTCTGGGTTTTTAATATTTACACAACTGTGAACTTCATCATAAAAAAACAAAAAAACATTGGGCGGATAGTTTTTCCTCTTCGTGCTACGCGTTCACAGCTGAAGACGTGACATCACAGGTTCAGTGGAAGGTGAGCACCGAGGTGCTTCAGGTGTGTTCACACCAAACATTGTAGTGAGACGAGAGCCGAGACATTCGAACTGTGGTGACACACTGAAAGTAGAACGTGTACTGCAGAATAAAAGATGAAACATGATTTATGTGGGTGAAAAAAAGAGAAGAATTTCTCCACAGTTTCAGTCGGAGTTCCTCCATCACAGCATGACTGACAGACTCACCAGAGAATGATTCACAAGGCTTCAGGGGCATGACGCACACGGGACAAACAGGAAGTTGGATTGAGAAATCAGAGCGTCCTGAATTTTCCTCGTGTCTCATTTTATTCATCAAATAATTACAAATGTTTCGGATCTATTTTTCCCATCATCCCTCTGTCATGACATCAGACAGCAGTGTGACGGACAGCACCGCTGCCAGGTGGGAGTGTTGAAGTTGAACATGTCACTCATCAACATGTTGTCAATCATGATCTGCAGAAGTAATCGGATTTATGTGGATTCATGACTCGAACTGTGTCACAGTTGAAGTCTCTGGTGACTTCACTGACATCAACCGGACTCACTTCCTGTTTACAGTTGGCAGCATCCAACAGCTGTGTGTTCCCCTGTTTAAGCACAAAGGTACTTTAACAGCATGCTAACAGTACGTGTAGCTACAACAACAATAAGAAGAAAGGAAATAATAAAACTTGATTTACTGTTTATAACACATTTCATACAAAAACACACAAAGACAGATGCTAAAAATATGGATAATAAAAATAAATAGCATTAATAGTTATTAGAATTAAAATTAATTCACAGCTGAGGTTAAAACAAACAAAAAAATGTCCTGTTGTGCTGATGTTTAGCAGCTGCAACGTTTGAAGTGCAGATTGGTGTTCAGTGCGCTAGCATGCTATCACGCTAACATCTGCTGATGCAAACTGCAGCTGAGGCTGATTGGAATGTCGTGACAGTTTGACTTGATCTATGTCTACCTGATCTATGTCGACCTGATCTATGTCGACCTGATCTATATTGACCTAATATGTGTCTACCTGATCTATGTCTACCTGATCTATGTCGACCTGATCTATATCGACCTGATCTATGTCTACCTGATCTATGTCGACCTGATCTATATCGACCTGATCTATGTCGACCTGATCTATGTCGACCTGATCTATGTCGACCTGATCTATGTCGACCTGATCTATGTCGACCTGATCTATATCGACCTGATCTATATTGACCTAATATGTGTCTACCTGATCTATGTCGACCTGATCTATGTCGACCTGATCTATGTCGACCTGATCTATGTCGACCTGATCTATATCGACCTGATCTATATTGACCTAATATGTGTCTACCTGATCTATGTCGACCTGATCTATATCGACCTGATCTATATCAACCTGATCTGTATCGACCTGATCTATATCGACCTGATCTATATTGACCTAATATGTGTCTACCTGATCTATATCGACCTGATCTATGTCTACCTGATCTATGTCGACCTGATCTATATCGACCTGATCTGTATCGACCTGATCTATATCGACCTGATCTATATTGACCTAATATGTGTCTACCTGATCTATATCGACCTGATCTATATCGACCTGATCTATATCGACCTGATCTATATCGACCTTATCTATGTTAACCTGATCTACGTCTACCTGATCTACATCTACCTGATCTATACCAACCTGATCTATATCTACCTGATCTATATCTACCTGATCTATATCTATCTGATCTATACCAGCCTGATCTATATCTACCTGATCTATAACTACCTGATCTATACCAACCTGATCTATAGCTACCTGATCTATATCTACGATTTATTGATTTTGATTTATTGATGCTGGATTTATTGATACTTGATTTATTGATACTTGATTTATTGATACTTGATTTATTGATACTTGATTTATTAACATTTGATTTATTGATGTCTTCAAAGTGAAATAAATAAACTTCTTACTTTGTCTCTGCAGCACATAAACATCATGCTGATGTTTTGCAACGTTTGTTTTAACTTTCAGTCTTTCTTTCAAGCAGAAACTCTCCAGAACCAGAACCTTCTGTGATCAGATGGATGTCACCAGAACCTTGTGTGATCAGATGGACATCACCAGAACCTTCACCAGAACCTTGTGTGATCAGGTGGACGTCACCAGAACCTTGACCAGAACCTTCTGTGGTCACCAGAACCTTCTGTGATCAGATGGACATCACCAGAACCTTCACCAGAACCTTGTGTGATCAGGTGGACTTCACCAGAACCTTCTGTGGTCAGATGAACGTCATCTGAACATTCTGTGATCAGATGGACATCACCAGAACCTTTACCAGAACCTTCTGTGGTCACCAGAATCTTCTGTGATCAGATGGACATCACCAGAACCTTCTGTGGTCACCAGAACCTTGTGTGATCAGATGGACATCTCCAGAACCTTCACCAGAACCTTGTGTGATCAGATGGATGTCACCAGAACCTTCACCAGAGCCTTCTGTGGTCACAAGAATCTTCTGTGATCAGATGAACGTCACCATAACCTTCACCAGAACCTTGTGTGATCAGATGGACATCACCAAAACCTTCACCAGAACCTTCTGTGATCAGATGAACATCACCAGAACCTTCTGTGGTCACCAGAACCTTGTGTGATCAGATGGACATCACCAGAACTTTCACCAGAACCTTCTGCGGTCAGATGAACATCACCAGAACCTTCTGTGATCAGATGGACGTCACCAGAACCTTCACCAGAACCTTCTGTGGTCAGATGGACGTCACCAGAACCTTCACCAGAACCTTCTGTGGTCAGATGAACGTCACCAGAGATCAGGGCGACTGCTGACAGAACAGGAAGTGAGGAGGAAGGAGGACATTAATGGTGGAACGTGTAAAGTGATGTAACAGAAAGTGAGTCACACACATACACACACACATACACATCACATACACATACATACACACACACACACACACACACACACACATACACATCACATACACATACACACGCACGCACGCACGCACACACACACACACACACACTATGAAGCAATAAAAGGCTTCGAGCATCTAACGGGAACTAAAAGCTTTGAGCTGCTGATGACGGCTTTTAACAGGAAGTTCCTGATGGAGTCTTTAATCCTGCTGTCAGTCCTCCGTCTGTAGATCTGAATCCTGCTGTCAGCAGATACTCGTCTCGACACATTGACCCGACAGTTAATGATTGACATGATGTCCTTCAGCCGCTAACGGCCTCGGCAGAAAAAACACCGGCGATGTGATTCTGTTCGATGTGCAGAAACTGTGAAGCCTGTGAGAGTTGAGGACAACAACACTGTGGTGGTGGGGCGTGGTTTGGCTCAGCTGCAGGAGGGACTGATTGGAGGAGTGGTTCAGGGAATGGTGCCTGGGATAGGCTTAATTAGCCTCGGCTGAATCAGATCCCTCTGACACAAAAACCCTACCAGGTGACCAGATGGGGACTACGGAGCAGCAGGGTGGCTGCTGCACAGAGGAGCACACAGAAATTGTGTGTTATTATTGGACATTTGTGGTTGGTGAAATAAAACCATACTTCCAGTGACTGCTGTCGTTCATGCTGGAAAAATCCACTTGTGATAGTGAGATGCCTGTCACAGACACCAACCAGGAATGAAGCTTCCAGCATTTCTTTCTTTTGTCAAAGACCAAAAGAATGAAGGACAAACCTTCCTGCTTTAATCTGATCTCAGTGCAGTTACTCATTAATCAGGGCAGTTTATTATTATACCAGACTCACAGCTCAGAGAGGCTCCATCTACCTTCTTACTTTAGCATGTTAGTGTGCTAATATTTGATATTCAGCACTGAATAAAAAGTTGTGCTGAAGTTGTGGAAATTGTAGTTCTCCAGGTTTTAAAGTGGCAAATTTTCACTTCAATTAAATTTGATTTATATAGGGCAAAATCGCAAACGGGTTGTTTCATGGGACTTTACTCATGAAAGTCTTTATAGCAGAACTTTACAACATCATGCAGAGAAACCCAACAATTCCCACATCAGCTAGGAGGGAAAACTCCTCTTTAAGGGAGAAAAAACTCCCTTCAACTGGAAGAAACCGAGCCTGGACCAGAGCCTGGACCAGAGCCTGGACCTCCTTCTGAGTGAGAAGAGGACGTATTCTCCTGATGTTGTGCAGCATGTACCTACAGGAACGTGTTGTTGCAGTGATGTTGGCAGTAAGAGAGAGTTGACTGTCGAGTGTCTCCGAGGTTCTTATCAGTCAGGGTCGGGATAACAGAGTTGTTGAAGGTAGTAGTCAGGTCGAGGGTGGGACAGTCTTTCCCTGGAAGGAAGAGCAGTTCGGTTGGGTTTTTAGGACCAAGTACAAGAACTTCCATTTTGTCTGAATTTAGAAGCAGGAGATTGTTGATCATCCAGGACTTTGTCTTTCACCCAATGATGGCATGAAAGAAGTCAGAGATCACCATAGTGATTACAGTTGATCCTGTGGGGAACATGAGAGGTCAAGGGTCAGTGGAGTCCCCAAAATTCATCCTCTGTGGAGCGTGAATGTGTTTTATTCAACCATCAGTGACATCATCAACCATCAGTGATGTCATCGTTGGTTTGTGAACGTTATGAATCCTCCAGTTCAGATTCTGTCCGTCACCATCTTGCTAGTTTGGAGCGGTTTGGAGCAGGAAGTGACCATATTTGGATGAGCTGGGGGAGGAGCCAGCGGTGGATCTGACCGATCTGATTGGAAACCTGACGATACTACGTCCCGCCCACCGATAGCTGTAACCTGACTGCACCACAGGTCTGTCAATCAAACAGACACGCCCCCAAAAACAGGTCTTCTTGAATCTTCTTTTCTAATGAATGAGGGATTATTTTCAGATGGACCTCCAGAAAACTAATAAGAAGGAGTGACTTTAGCAAACAACACCGAGATAACTGATGGACACATTTTATTCACTTTGGATTTGATGAGAGAAGTTGAATGTAGTTTTATATCCAGTCTGTGTTTTTTTTCTGTCAGGATCTCTGTCTGACCCGTTGTGTTTTGACCTTTGTTTCCCCCGATCTCCTCTCCTCATGTGTGCTGTCATTCCCCTGTTTGTTGTGGTGTGCCATGTGCTTTGTGTTTTGGTCTTTGTCTCTCCACTTCCTGCCTCCGGACACCTCCCGTGGCCACACCCCTGATTGGTGCAGAGCTGCTGGCAATCAAGTTGATCACCAACCTGGAGTATATCAACCCTGGCCCTGCAGTCCAGCTTTGTCGGTTCGTTACGTCTACTCACCTGCAACCTGTCATCAGGTCTGCAATCTGCCTGACCGGTCCCGTTGTCTTTCCTTGAACTGACCTGATGCCCTGCGGCGGTCCACGGGTTCCACACAGTCGATCCTGCCTGCTGTCCGGTGTCGGTCCGAACCCACTCAACCCAGTGTGGAGTGCGGGGACACGTACACCTACTGCCTCTGACTCATCCACTAGAAAATAAAGGCTGTTCTGTACCTGATCTCGGTCCTGTGTCTGCTATCGGGACCTACCCTGCCACATCTTGACAATATCCAGTCTGTGGTTTGATTCACTTGTTTCTTTGGCCTTTTTTTTGGCTCATACTTCATGGTGAGAACACTTTGAACACTTACACTAACTTTGGTTTTCTTGATATATATTTTTTTCTCGCAGCTCTCCCCCTTTTTACATAAATATCGTTTGTTTTGCTCCTCCTCTGCCACTATCTCTCTCCCCTCCCACCAGTTTGCTTTTCCTACTAATTAACCAGATTCAAGTTCATCTGAGTCTGGGAGCGTTTTATACATTCCAGGATGATAATGAAGGACACGGGGCTTCTTTGTGTGAGATGGAGAATATTTCACTGTCAGAGAGGATAAGACCTCTGGTTGGGACAAACTTGGTCTCATATCTGAGACACATGAACCAGTGAAGGTCAGCGGTTATTAGTTCAAGCTGATTGAGTGCTGCAGCTGTGGTCCTCCAGGTTTCTTTCCTGTTTTATTTGAACTGAACTCTTAAAACTTCTGTCTGATTTAATGAGAGATGAATAGCTGCATGTGAAACACAAACACGGCATCAGATATTAGAAGTTATCACTGGAAACTCTTCCAAGTCTTTTCACGTGGGGAAAAATGGTGGGCTTCACTTCTCTGCTAGAGAATTGGTGTAAATGTCTGTTGGTGCTTGATTTAGTCATATGAGCACCATTACAGGTTGCTGGATTATATTATTATTTATTATTATACTTGAGAGGAGAGGTGTCACTGCTGGAAAATAGCTGTAATCCAAAACGTATTGTTCTGAAGGAGGAGGACTGCTGCTACACTGATGGACTAAATAATGAACATTGTGACGGTCCAGCCTTTTCATTGTCCTTAATTAAATCATTTTCTAAAGTATTACATCATTTATAAATGTATGAATCCTGCTGTTTCATGAAAACAAGCCCAGAAGGACAAACTTGTATATTGTGTCCTCAGTTGTAATTAGATTTAGTTGAGGCTGTTGATGTATGCAAAGCATTTAGCTGGGTATAGAGTTAGCATGACAAGAAACCAAGTGTATGTGAAGGAATCATGTTTGTTCAGAGAACAATGTAAACTGTGTTTCATGTTTAATGTTAGTTTCTTTGTGTAAGAGGTAATAATTGAAGTGTTAAAGAGCTGTTCGGTTCAACCAAGTTCGCAAGAACTAGACTAATTATGAAGCAACCAGCAGCAGCCTGCCCACATCATTTGATAACTTTGATAGAAAGAGTGACAGGAATAAGTTATATGAAATGCGTCATAAGAAGGTTACGTTACATTATTACGTTACAGTTCATTTATCTGACGCTTTTATCCAAAGCGACTTACAATAAGTGCATTTCAACCATGAGGGTACAAAACCAGAACAACAAACCAGAACAACAAGAATCAAGAAAATACAATTTCTTCAAGAAAAGGTTAACTGATGACACATTAATTCAATTCAATTTTATTTATATAGCGCCAAATCACAACACAGGTTATTTCATGGCACTAAACACATTAAAGTCTTTACAGCAGAACTTTACAATATTATACAGATAAATCAACAATTCAACAATTCAACAATTCCCACATAAACTAGGAGGAAAAAACTCCTCTTTTAAGGGAGAAAAACCTCCAACAGAGGGAAGAAAAACTCCCTTTAACAGGAAGAAACCTCCGACAGAACCAGGATCAAAGGTGGGCGGAGCATCTGTTAACAGAACCAAGATCAGGGGTGGGCGGAGCATCTGTTAACAGAACCAGGCTCAGGGATGGGCGGAGCATCTGTTAACAGAACCAGGATCAGAGGTGGGAGGAGCATCTGTTAACAGAACCAGGATCAGGGGTGGGCGGAGCGTCTGTTAACAGAACCAGACTCAGAGGTGGGGGGAGCTTCTGTTAACAGAACCAGGATCAGAGGTGGGCGGAGCATCTGTTAACAGAACCAGGTTCAGAGGTGGGCGGAGCATCTGTTAACAGAACCAGGCTCAGAGGTGGGCGGCCATCTGCTTCGACTGGTTGGGGTGAGAGGAGAGCAGAGAGAGAAAAGGACAGCATAGAGATAGAAGAGAAGAACTGTTGGTGGAGACGACAAGTGCAGAACAGAGACATGCAGCTCCATGACGGGACATCTGGAAAATAAAGAACAGAAACTACACGAGCGAAGGAACTGAATGGAGACAACAGATAATAAGAAGAAACTATGGGAGAGAAGAAGATGGTGAGGTATGAGTCAGTTAAAGAGTAGGAGGAAAGAAAAGAAGCTCAGCATGTAACGAGGTCCTCCAGCAGCCTCGGCCTATAACAACATAACTAAGGGTTGGTTCAGGTCTACCTGCCCTAACTATAGGCTTTATCAAAAAGGAACGTTTTGAGTCTAATCTTAAAGCTAGAGAGGGTTTCTGCCCCTCCAACACAAACTGGGAGCTGGTTCCACAGGGGAGGAGCCTGAACACTGAAGCTCCGCCTCCCATTCTACTTCTGGAAACTCTAGGAACCACAAGTAGACCCGCGTACTGAGAGAGAAGTGCTCTGCTAGGATTATATGGTTCTATAAGATCTCTAAGATATGATGGAGCCTGGTCATGTAGAGCTTTGTAAGTCATCAAGAGAATTTTAAATTATAGTCTTGATTTAACAAGAAGCCAGTGAAGAGAAGCTAAAACTGGAGAAATATGATCTCTCTTGTTAAATCCCGTCAGTACTCTTGCTGCAGCATTTTGGATCAGCTGCAGGTTTTTAATGAGTAATTTGGACATCCTAACAACAAGGAATTACAATAATCTAGTCCAGCAGTAACAAATGCATGAATGAGTTTTTCTGCGTCACGCTGAGGAAGGATTTTCCTGACTTTATTAATATTACGTAGATGAAAGAAAGCAGTTCTGGACATTTGCTTTATATGGTGTCTAAAGGACAAATCCTCATCAAAGATGACTCCAAGGTTCCTCACAGTTTTGCTGGAGGCCAAGACAATGTCATCCAGAGTAACTAAGTGATTACAGAAAGAATTTCTGAGGTGTTGTCTGAATTTAGAAGCAGGAAGTTTTTGGTCATCCAGGACTTTATGTCTTTTAGACAGGCTTCAAGTTTTACTAACTGATTAGTTTCATCTGGTTTTATAGAAAGATATAGCTGAGTGTCATCTGCATAACAATGGAAGTTGATGCAGTGCTTCCTGATAACATCTCCTAATGGAAGCCTTGGGCGGCACGGTGGTGCAGTGGTTAGCACTGTCACCTCACAGCAAAAAAGGTTCGGGGTTCGAATCCGGTCCTGGGCCTTTCTGTGCGGCGTTTGCATGTTCTCCCTGTGCTTGCGTGGGTTCTCTCCGGGTTCTCCGGCTTCCTCCCATCATCCAAAAACATGCACCTCAGGTCAGGTTACCTGGCGCTGCGCTAGTGGCAGCCTGCTGCAGAATCTCCCCCCTGAGAGCCCCCCTGCTGTAGTGAAGAAATTTCCCCTCTGGGATTAATAAAGTGTATAAAAAAAAAATGTAAAAAGTATTGGGCCTAACACTGAGCCTTGTGGAACTCCATAACTAACTCTTGTTTGTCTGGAAGACTCATTGTTGACATGGACAAACTGGAATCTATCTGATAAGTAGGATTTGAACCAGTCTAATGCAGTTCCTTTAATCCTCGCAACGTCTTCTAATCTCTGTAATAAGATCGTATGATCAATCGTATCAAAAGCAGCACTGAGGTCCAGAAGAACAAGTGCAGAGATGAGTCCATTATCTGAGGCTAATAAAAGGTCATTAGTAACTTTCACCAGAGCTGTTTCTGTGCTATGATGAACTCTAAAGCCTGAAAATCTTCAAACAGATCATTCCTTTGTAAATGATCACAAAGTTGATTTACAACAACTTTTTCAAGGATTTTAGAAATAAACATCAGGTTTTAAATTGGTCTGTAGTTTCCTAAAACAGCTGATCAAGAGTCGGCTTTTTAAGTAAAGGTTTAATTACAGCCACTTTAAAAGCCTGCGGTACATAGCCGGTTACAATAGATAGGTTGATCTGATCTAATATGGAAGTATTAATTAAAGGGAAGACTTCCTTAAAAAGTTTAGTTGGGATGAGATCTAACAGACAGCTCGAGGATCCAGATGAAGAAATAATTCTAGTTAACTCAGAGAGCTCAACAGGAGAGAAATGTTCCAAGTTTACATTTGGTCCTACAGTTGCTTTCAGGGCTGCTGTGCTTAACAACACATCGGTGATGGTGTCAGGAAGGGTCGGACCGATTCGCTCCCTGATAGTAAGAATTTTATTAGTAAAGAAGTTAATGAAGTTAATGAAGGAATAGAGGACTCAACAGAACTGGGACTCTTTGTCAGCCTGCTACAGTGCTGAAAAGAAACCTGGGGTTGTTCTTGTTGTCCTCTATTAATGATGAATTATATAAAGTTCTGGCCTTACGAAGAGCTTTCTTATATAATATTAGACTCTCCTTCCAGGCAGGTGAAATTCTTCTAAATTAGTGGAACTCCATTTCCTTTCCATCTTTCTAGTCGCTGCCTAGCAGAGCGTAGTTCTGAGTTGTACCATGGAGACAACTTCCTCTGGTTCATGACTCTCTTCTTCAGAGCGGTGACATCATCTAGAGTTGTAGCAGAGATACTGCAGTGTTTTCTACCAGATGATCCACTTGTGTGGGACTAAGATCAACGTAGATGTCTTCCACTGCTTTAACACACGGCATCGAAGAGGATAAACATGTAACTGCTTCCTTAAACTTGGCCACGGCATCATCTGACAGACATCTCCTGTAGTGGGATTTATTCCCACATGCTGTGTCGTCCATTATTGGAACTTCAGATGTTAATAAGAAGTGGTCCGACAAAACAGAGTTTTGAGAAAATACTATTAAATTTTCAAAATTGGCCCCTGGAAGATATCTGACTTTGTCTCCTGGAAGACATCTGACTCTGGCCCCGGAAAGACATCTGACTCTATCCCCTGGAAGACATCTGACTCTGGCCCCTGGAAGACATCTGTCTCTGTCCGACGTGAAGGGGTCGGTGGTGAACCGTGGGCTTCTTCTTGGGACGATGTCTCCTTCGTACTGTCCCCCAGCCACCCGGCTGTTCGGTGCTGCGGGGGACCGGCTAACTAAACCTGTATCCTGGACAGCTGTACACCCCCCTCTCCTCCCCCTCCTCCCCCTCCTCCACCTCCTCCTCCTCCTCGGTGACCCTGGCCTCCAGAGCCCTAACTACACTCCTCCTCCTCCTCCTCCTCTTCCTCCTCCTCCTCGGTGACCCTGGTCTCCAGAGCCCTAACTACACTCCTCCTCCCCCTCCCCGTTCTCCTCCTCCTCCTCCTCCTCTTCCTCATCCTCGGTGACCCTGGCCTCCAGAGCCCTAACTACACTCCTCCTCCTCCTCCTCCTCGGTGACCCTGGTCTCCAGAGCCCTAACTACACTCCTCCTCCCCCTCCCCCTCCTCCTCCTCCTCGGTGACCCTGGCCTCCAGAGCCCTACCTACACTCCTCCTCCTCGTCCCCCCCTCCTCCTCCTCGGTGACCCTGGCCTCCAGAGCCCTACCTACACTCCTCCTCCTCCTCCTCCTCCTCCTCGGTGACCCTGGCCTCCAGAGCCCTACCTACACTCCTCCTCCTCCCCCTCCTCCTCCTCGGTGACCCTGGTCTCCAGAGCCCTAACTACACTGCTCCTCCTCCTCCTCCTCCTCCTCTTCCTCCTCCTCCTCCTCCTCGGTGACCCTGGCCTCCAGAGCCCTAACTACACTCCTCCTCCTCCTCCTCCTCCTCCTCCTCGGTGACCCTGGCCTCCAGAGCCCTAACTACACTCCTCCTCCTCCTCCTCCTCCTCATCCTCCTCCTCCTCCTCCTCGGTGACCCTGGCCTCCAGAGCCCTAACTACACTCCTCCTCCTCCTCATTAAAGGAAGCAGGGTCGTAACTAAACATGTCACAGCAGGAAAAATCAGAAGAGCAGGAGGGAGAGAGGGAAGACGTTGCTAACTGCTAACCTAACAGCACCAAAACACCAAGTTAGTGAACGTTGGTCAAAGATTTAACAGTAGAATTGTTCAAGAAGAGCAAACGTGAGTTTTAACTTGAGATTAGAAGAAGTCGAGAGATTTAGATACGTAGAATTCAGGAAGAGAAGCTGAAATAACAGAAGTAACACCAGTCACAATGTTTGTAGACAGGAAGTGATGCAATATGCTCACCGTGATGTCAGATGAGATTCCTCCAATCCACACACTGGATATAAAACTACAGACTGGATATAAAACTACAGACTGAATATAAAACCACAGACTGGATATAAAACCACAGACTGAATATAAAACCACAGACTGGATATAAAACCACAGACTGGATATAAAACTACAGACTGAATATAAAACCACAGACTGGATATAAAACCACAGACTGAATATAAAACCACAGACTGGATATAAAACTACAGACTGGATATAAAACCACAGACTGGATATAAAACTACAGACTGGATATAAAACCACAGACTGGATATAAAACTACAGACTGGATATGAAACCACAGACTGGATATAAAACTACAGACTGGATCTAAAACCACAAGCTGGATATAATAAAACTACAGACTGGATATAAAACTACAGACTGGATATAAAACTACAGACTGGATATAAAACCACAGACTGGATATAATAAAACTACAGACTGGATATAAAACTACAGACTGGATATAAAACCACAGACTGGATATAAAACCACAGACTGAATATAAAACCACAGACTGGATATAAAACTACAGACTGGATATAAAACCACAGACTGGATATAAAACTACAGACTGGATATAAAACCACAGACTGGATATAAAACTACAGACTGGATATGAAACCACAGACTGGATATAAAACTACAGACTGGATCTAAAACCACAGGCTGGATATAGTAAAACTACAGACTGGATATAAAACTACAGACTGGATATAAAACCACAGACTGGATATAATAAAACTACAGACTGGATATAAAACTACAGACTGGATATAAAACCACAGACTGGATATAATAAAACTACAGACTGGATATAAAACTACAGACTGGACATAAAACTACAGACTGGATATAAAACCACAGACTGGATATAAAACTACAGACTGGATATAAAACCACAGACTGGATATAAAACTACACACTGGATATAAAACTACAGACTGGATATAAAACCACAGACTGGATATAAAACTATAGACTGGATATAAAACCACAGACTGGATATAATAAAACTACAGAATGGATATAAAACTACAGACTGGATATAAAACTACAGACTGGATATAAAACCACAGACTGGATATAATAAAACTACAGACTGGATATAAAACCACAGACTGGATATAAAACTACAGACTGGATATAAAACCACAGGATGGATATAAAACTACAGACTGGATATATTAAAATGACAGACTGGATATAAAACTACAGACTGGATATAAAACTACAGACTGGATATAAAACCACAGACTGGATATAATAAAACTACAGACTGGATATAAAACTACAGACTGGATATAAAACCACAGACTGGATATAAAACTACAGACTGGATATAAAACCACAGACTGGATATAAAACTACAGACTGGAAATAAAACCACAGACTGGATATAATAAAACTACAGACTGGATATAAAACTACAGACTGGATCTAAAACCACAGACTGGACATAAAACTACAGACTGGATATAAAACCACAGACTGGATGTAAAACCACAGACTGGAGATAAAACTACAGACTGGATATAAAACCACAGACTGGATATAAAACCACAGACTGGATATAATAAAACAACAGAATGGATATAAAACTACAGACTGGATATAAAACTACAGACTGGATATAAAACTACAGACTGGATATGAAACCACAGACTGGATATAAAACTACAGACTGGATATAAAACCACAGACTGGATATAAAACCACAGACTGGATATAATAAAACTACAGACTGGATATAAAACTACAGACTGGATATAAAACTACAGACTGGATATAAAACCACAGACTGGACATACAACTACAGACTGGATATAAAACCACAGACTGGATATAAAACCACAGACTGGATATAAAACCACAGACTGGATGTAAAACCACAGACTGGATATAAAACTACAGACTGGATATAAAACCACAGACTGGATATAAAACTATAGACTGGATATAAAACCACAGACTGGATATAAAACTACAGACTGGATATAAAACCATAGACTGGATATAAAACCACAGACTGGATATAATAAAACTACAGACTGGATATAAAACCACAGACTGGATATAAAACTACAGACTGGATATAAAACCACAGGATGGATATAAAACTACAGACTGGATATATTAAAACGACAGACTGGATATAAAACTACAGACTGGATATAAAACCACAGGATGGATATAAAACTACAGACTGGATATATTAAAACGACAGACTGGATATAAAACTACAGACTGGATATAAAACCACAGACTGGATATAATAAAACTACAGACTGGATATAAAACTACAGACTGGATATAAAACCACAGACTGGATATAAAACTACAGACTGGATATGAAACCACAGACTGGATATAAAACTACAGACTGGATATATTAAAACGACAGACTGGATATAAAACTACAGACTGGATATAAAACCACAGACTGGATATAATAAAACTACAGACTGGATATAAAACTACAGACTGGATATAAAACCACAGACTGGATATAAAACTACAGACTGGATATGAAACCACAGACTGGATATAAAACTACAGACTGGATATAAAACCACAGACTGGATATAAAACCACAGACTGGATATAATAAAACTACAGACTGGATATAAAACTACAGACTGGATATAAAACTACAGACTGGATATAAAACCACAGACTGGACATACAACTACAGACTGGATATAAAACCACAGACTGGATATAAAACCACAGACTGGATATAAAACCACAGACTGGATGTAAAACCACAGACTGGATATAAAACTACAGACTGGATATAAAACCACAGACTGGATATAAAACTACAGACTGGATATAAAACCACAGACTGGATATAAAACTACAGACTGGATATAAAACCACAGACTGGATGTAAAACCACAGACTGGATATAAAACCACAGACTGGATATAAAACTACAGACTGGATATAAAACCACAGACTGGATGTAAAACCACAGACTGGATATAAAACCACAGACTGGATATAAAACTACAGACTGGATATAAAACCACAGACTGGATATAAAACTACAGACTGGATATAAAACCACAGACTGGATATAATAAAACTACAGACTGGATATAAAACCACAGACTGGATATAAAACTACAGACTGGATCTAAAACCACAGACTGGACATAAAACTACAGACTGGATATAAAACTACAGACTGGATGTAAAACCACAGACTGGATATAAAACTACAGACTGGATATAAAACCACAGACTGGATATAAAACCACAGACTGGATATAATAAAACTACAGAATGGATATAAAACTACAGACTGGATATAAAACTACAGACTGGATATAAAACCACAGACTCGATAAGAAACCACAGACTGGATATAAAACTACAGACTGGATATAAAACCACAGACTGGATATAAAACCACAGACTGGATACAGATTTTTTTGTAAAGTTCCTGTGAGCAATGTTCAGGATGCTGAAATTTAGTTCCCCAAAACAGTTTGCTTTACTTGCCACAAAGATTTGAAAAACCTAAACAGCAGTGAGTAAACATTTATTTGGCCCCAAAGGAGCTCTGCAAACCAGAAATGACCTCAAACATCATAGCAAATGAATGAGCTGTAGAAATTGATGATGTAACAAAACTGAAGAATCCCACAAGAACCTGCTCTCTTTACTTGCTGGTCCAAACATTCACAAAACACGTGGTGAGCAAAACACAGTCACAAAATTAACAGTAAACAATTATTTTATGTTTTATTAACAACTAATTTCACAGTTTTATGGAAAACTATACACAAATTATTTAAAGCAGCATCTTCGGCATCAACGTGGTGAGATTCAGGGAAAGGTCAGGGCTTGAGTTCAAATTGAGGATCTTTGTTGTTATGGCTACAGAAATAAACACAAGATTGAGGTTATGGAATGAGTGTTGTTAAAAGTACAACTAAAGTTCAATCTCTTGTGTACCTGTGCATCCACCCCGACCTCCTCCCTTATGGACTTTTAGGCTCTATAACTACTTTAGAAAAAGTTGCCTGACTTTTTCCTCTGATTGGTCGTAATGGGCGGCTCACACAACGACCTCATCCTGTGGGTGTCTTAATGTGCACCAAATTCCATCCATCAAAAAAATATCTACCTCAAGCTGGTGTTGGAAAAGTTGAAGGATCATGGATGCCTGTTTAAAATGTCACGGCACATATTGAATTGGAGGACCCACTAAAAATGTGACACTAAAACCATCATTACAGAACTTGTAATATCTTCTGAATTAGGCCTGTAAATTCTCAAAATAAATAGAAAACAATTCTCAAATAAACTGGACCCCAACATTACGGTTACCCGAGCATACACCATTCAAAGACTCTCCCACCACCAGTATGCTGTTTGTTAAATTCTTTCACTTGTGGTTTAATTTCACCAAAATGAAAAATTGATGTTGACATGATGCTCAATAAAAGAAATCACGTATATGTCCAGATATTTGGAGATATTTGGATTCAAATGACTCACAAACAGACAAAAGAATCAACCTGCACATTAACATCAGAGGCGTGTTCACACCCACTGTCACACATTAGGAAGTGAATCCCCCATTTTTCAAACGCAAGAAACCTACAATGTAATTCGACACTGTTGTCTCCTTCCTCCTCCTCTGCCTCCTCATTCCTCCTCGTCGCTCCTCTCCTCCCTCTTCATCCCACACTGACCCTTTCAGTGGTAAGTGCTGGCCACTGTAAACTGACCGCTCTTTCTTCTGCCCTCACATCCCTGTCTCTCCGTGGGAAGGATGGATGACTGACGGAGGCGTGGAGGGAAAGATAACATCACTTAATTGCTTTTTTGAAAAGCCCCTCGTCTTTCATGCCTGCTCTCTCCAAAGCTGTACGACTACAGATTATATTAGAACAATTATGATGAGAGCAGCACTGACATCAACAGTTTTACAATTCAATGTTGCGTGAAACATGAAATCTCAGTTCTGCCTCGTTAAACCTCACAGTTCTCCTTTCTTTCTTTTTTACTTTCATCTGTGTGTTTTACGTGTGAAAATG